>NC_052154.1:169460624-169715624 GCF_902713615.1 Scyliorhinus canicula | reverse complement strand
CCTGAATGACTCACTTCATGCATCTTCTCTACTGAGTGGTACTCCACTCCGTATGCTTTACCCTCCTTCCATCAGGAAAAAGATACCAAAGTTTGAGGTCACGTACCAACCGTCACAAGAACAGCTTCTTCCCTACTGCCATCAGACTTTTGAATGGACCTACCTCGTATTAAGTTGATCTTTTCTCTGCACCTTGCTATAACTGTAACATTATATTCTGCAGTCTCTCCTTCCTTCCTTATATACGGTATGTATTGTTTGTACAGCATGCAAGAAACAATACTTTTCACTGTATACTAATACATGTGGCAATAATAAATCAAATCAAATCAAACCCGATGTCTGTGTTTATGTATTTGCATTGTGTATCTATTGCATGTCTTATGTTTTCTCATATATGGAACGATCTGTCTGGACTGTACGCAGAATAATACTTTTCACTGTACCTCAGTACATATGACAATGAACCCAAATCCAATCCAATCATGTTTATACTCCCTCAGATTAACATCTTTCTAAGTCCTATGTCGTTGCTACCCACAGAGACCACAACAACTGGATCCTTCACCCTCCCACTGCACGTTCTTCTCCAGATGTTACATATATTCATTCATGAGATGTGGGTGTCTCTGGCTGGGCCAGCATTTATTATCCATTGAATGAGTGGTTTACTGGGCCATTTCAGAGGGCGTTTAGATCATTCTGTTCCCTATATGCACCTGCATGGACCCCGGCACCATGTTTCTGTGGTCAGTTTTCTCATTCTCCCTGAAATCCCTGTTCTCATCCAGACATGGTGATCAACAGTCAACTACAAGGGCTGAGACTCCGCCGTTGCTATCTTCCGGATCCCCATATCTGCTTCATGTTCCTGACCACAGACTAAATCTGAAGTGCCTATGCTGAGGGGTGTGACTGTCTCCTGGAACAAAGTGCACAGGTAACTTTCCCCTTCTGTGATGCTTCACAATGTCTAAAACTCGACTCCAGCTCTTTGACTCCGAGCCAGGGTCCCTCAAGCTGCAGGCACTTACTGTAGACGTGGTTGCTGTAGATCAGAATTCAATAGCCAGGCAAAGCCCATCTCCAACAAGTGAGAATATAACCATCACCCCTTGACATTCAATGAACTGGACCAAAAATTGAACTGGACTAGCTACATAAATACTGTGGTTACAAGAGGTCAGAGGCTAGGAATCTTGTGTTGAGTAACCTCGTGTCCCGACTCCCCAAAGCCTGTTCACCATCCACAAGGCACAAGTCAGGAATGTGATGGAATACTCCCCAATTGCCTGGATGAGTGCAGCTCCAACATCAGGAGCACATCACCATCCAGGACAAAGCAGCCGCTTGATTGGCATCCCATCCACAAACAGACACTCCCTCCATTACTGGCACACAGTGGCAGCAGTGTGTACCATCTACAAGATACACTGCAAGAACTCTACATTTCCCTTCGACAGCACCTTCCAAACCCACTACCACCTAGAAGAACAGGGGTAGCAGATACGTGGAAACATCACTGGATGTTCCCCCCCAAGCCATTCACCCTCCTGGCTTGGAAGTAAACCGACATTCCTTCACTGTTGCTGGGACAAGACACTGGAACTCCCTCCCCAACAGCACTGTGGGTTGCCTACACCACATGGACTGCAGCGATTCTAGAAGACAACTCACCACCACCTTCCCAAGGGCAGTTAGGGATGGGCAATAAATGCTGGCCTAGCCAACAAAGCCAACATCCCTTGAATAAATGAAAAAGGTGCTACAGCTGCAATACACCTTCTACCCTGCCATCTTTATTGTGTTTTATTTAACTAATTAGGCTTAATGTTTAGAAATGTCATTCACCAATAGCCATTGTTAGATTACAAAGTTTAACTCGTTAGACTATACATTTAATACAATACTTACATCTCCCCAAAACCAGTTTAAACTACTACCCAGTTTGGAAGGTGAAAAAACTCAAACACCGACCTGCTCACCTAATTAGTAATAATAATAATAATAATCTTTATTGTCACAGTAGGCTTACATTAACACTGCAATGAAGTTACTGTGAAAAGTCCCGAGTTGCCACATTCTAGCGCCTGTTCGGGTCCACAGAGGGAGAGTTCAGAATGTCCAATTCACCCAACAGCACGTCTTTCGGGATTTGTGGGAGGAAACCGGAGTATCCGGAGGAAACCCACGCAGACACAGAGAGAGCGTGCAGACTCCGCACAGATAGTTTCTGGGCTTCAGTTTTTAGGTCTCACTTGGATCAGTCCTCTTTTATGATAGACCTGTACAGCACCTCTTCCTTCTCTGCACTAAATTCCCAAAGTGGTCACTCAGCTTCTCTGCACTCAGACAAGAAGCCACTTTTCTGCAATTTACTTTGTGCATCTGCAGGGATCAGTGTTTGGGCCCCAGATATGCTTCAATGATTTGGATGAGGGAACCAAAAGTAATATTTCCCAGTTGTCTAAAACTTGGTGGGAATGAGACTGGTGAGGAGGCTGTTCAGAGGCTTCAAGGTGATTTAGACAAGTTGAGAGAATGGGCAAGTACATGTCAGGTGCAGTACAATGTGGATAAATATGGGGTTATCCACTTCATTTGGAGAAACAGAATGTCAGAGTATTATTTAAATCTAAACGGTGACAAAATTCATAATGCTAAAGTGCAAAGGGACTTGGGAGTCCTAGTCCAGGATTCTCTAAAGGTAAACTTGCAGGTTGAGTCCGTAATTAAGAAAGCAAATGTAATGTTGTCATTTATCTCAAGAGGCTTGGAAAGCAGGGATGTACTTCTGAGGCTTTATAAAGCACTAGTTAGGCCCCATTTAGAATACTGTGAGCAATTTTGGGCCCCATACCTCAGGAAGGACATACTGGCACTGGAGCGGGTCCAGCGGAGATTCACACGGATGATCCCAGGAATGGTAGGCCTAACATACGATGAACGTCTGAGGATCGTGGGATTATATTCATTGGAGTTTAGGAGGTTGAGGGGAGATCTAATAGAAACGTACAAGATAATGAATGGCTTGGATAGGATGGACGTAGGGAAGTTGTTTCCATTAGCAGGGGAGACTAGGACGCGGGGGCACAGCCTTAGAATAAAAGGAAGTCACTTTAGAACAGAGATGAGGAGAAATTTCTTCAGCCAGAGAGTGGTAGGTCTGTGGAATTCATTGCCACAGAGGGCGGTGGAGGCCGGGACATTGAGTGTCTTTAAGACAGAAATTGATAAATTCTTGATTTCTCGAGGAATTAAGGGCTATGGGGAGAGAGCGGGTAAATGGAGTTGAAATCAACCATGATTGAATGGTGGAGTGGACTCGATGGGCCGAATGGCCTTACTTCCACTCCTATGTCTTATGGTCTTATGGTCTTAAATAGTGATAGATTGGGAAATGTTAACGTACTAAGAGACCTGTGTGTCCCAGTACACCAGTCACTGAAAGCAGACACATAGGTGCAACAAACAGTTATGAAGGCGAACGGTATGTTGGCCTTCATTGCAAGAACACTCGAGTACATGAGCAACAAAATGTCTTATTGCCATTGTACAAGGCCTTGGTGAGATCACACCTGGAGCATTATGTGCAGTTTTGATCTCCTTAGCCAAGGAAGGATATACTAGTCAGAGAGGTACGGTAAGGTGGAATCACCAGATGACCATAGGCAGTTTGTGGGGGGGGGGGGGGGGGGGGGCAGAGCTGACAGGTGGTTATTTAACCCGAGGATCACTGCATGTCAGGCGAGGGGCAAGGTTGAGCAGGTGGGCTTTCATGAATAATATTAGCCGGTGCGGGAATTCAACCCTCACTGAGGACCTTGCTCTGTATCACGAACCAGCTGTTCAGCCAAGAGAGATAAACCTTCCAAAAGCATGGAGGGAGTGCAGTGAAAAAAAAAGATGAAATGAAACTCGCTTATTGTCATAAGTAGGCTTCAAATGAAGTTACTGTGAAAAGCCCCTCGTCGCCATATTCTGGCGCCTGTTCGGGAGGCTGGTACGGGAATTGAACCGTGCTGCTGGCCTGCCTTGGTCTGCTTTCAAAGCCAGCGATTTAGCCCTGTGCTAAACCAGCCCCTGGTTTCACCAGAAGGTTCACCAGACAGATTCCTGGGATGGGAGGATTGTTGCAGGAGGGGAGATTGGGTCGACTGGGACTGAATTCACTGGAATTTAGATGAATAAGAGGTGGTGATCAAATTGAAACGTATTTAATTTTGACAGTTCTGGACAGGCTGAATGCAGAGATGTTGTTTCCTCTGAATAATAACGATAAAGATAATAATCGCTTCAAGTAGGCTTCAATGAAGTTACTGTGAAAAGCCCCTAGTCGCCACATTCCGGGAATTGAACCCGCGCTGCTGTCATTGTTCTGCATTACAAGTCAGCCCACTGTGCTAAAGCAGCCCCTAGAAGGGGGGTGGTGGTCTAGAACAAGGGATCACGATCTCAGGATATAGGTAAGCCATTTAGACAAGAAATTGAAAAATTCTTCACTCAGGAGCGTGGTGAACCTGTGGAATTCTCTACCCCATAGGGCTGCAGTGGCCAGGACACTGAATATATTTTAGCTCATTGCTGTGCTTAGTGGGGTTACAACTGCAGAGGGCGCACTTGCTGCACATGCAGAACCCGAGACATCACAGGCAACTGCCTGCATGAAATACAGCAAAGATCCAACAAAGACAGGAGGCGGAAAATAGTAGGTCTGTCAAGTTAGGAGATGTTGAGTCATGAGATATTGTTCATCTCTTATTCGGACTCTAACACTGATTATAGTTGTCTTGGCATGAAATGCTCTCCTTTATGCAATTTGGTGACTGGGCTGTAGCGATTGGGGGGTGTGGGGGGAGGGGGCGGGTTGGTGGGATTAACCATAAACTGGAAACAAAGTTTCTCCAAACAAAAGCACATCTTTTTAAAAACGTTTGGTGGTATTTAAGCAGACTGAGCATCAGGTAGTTATCGCAGAACAGGGGATGGGATCCTGACCTAACTTTCAGATGATGTGACTGTGACGCTCCAACAACATCACTTTTCTGATCTGATGGGGGTTAGTGGGTATTTTGACAATGTGAATGGACAGTGTGCTGACTTACTCTGCATCTAAGCGTGGGGCCTCGGGAGAGGGAGCCCGTGCGGCATTGAGAGAGAGAGAGAGGGAGGAGGTCAGCATGGGACAGGACAGCTCTATTAGATGTGGGCAGCAAGAGGCAGAGTAGGAGTATGGTCGGTGCACCAGTTACAATGACTGAATGAGTGATGTCATCTCTGTCGTAGGCACCAATCCATACTGGCACCCGCCAATGGCCCAGGCAACAGGGGAAACCACGGGCGGGATTCTCCGACCCCCCCGTCGGGCAGGAGAATCGCTAGCAGCAGACCCCCCGGCGATTCTCCGGCCCATGATGGGCCGAGTGGCCGCATGTTTTAGGCCAGTCCCGCCGGCATAAATTAGACCTCGTACTTACCAGTGGGACCTGGCTCTGCGGGCAGCCTCCGGGGTTCTCGGGGGGATCTGGCCCCGGGGGTTGCCCCCACGGGCCTGGCCCACGATCGGGGCCCACCCATCCGCGGCCGGCCTGTGGCGTGGGGACACTCTTTCCCTCTGCACCGGCTGCTGCGAACCTCTGCCATGGCCGGTGCGGAGACAAACCCCTCTGCACACGCTGGCGTTCCCGCGCATGCGCCAACTCACACCGGCCAGCAGAGGCCCTGAAGATGCAGAGGATTCCGCACCTTCCGGGCGGCCCGCGCCCAAGTAGTTCACGCCACTCAGCGCCAGGACCGCCCGCCTCGCCGGGTAGGGGAGAATCCCGCCCCACATGTCCACAGGTGTACACAAAGGAAGCAGTGTACTCATTGCAAAACTGCTCCTAGCTTTGGCCAGTCGGCGAATGGAATTTTTCCCCATCATGTATGCTGGCACATCTGGAAGTGCTTTGCAACAAATTTTCATTACTTTCCTTTCAGGACTTCCAATGGGCAATAACACATCCAAACACCCATGAATTCGTCCAGCCCATTCAACCTCAATATGAATTATTTAGTTGATTGAATCTGGGCCATTTACCGGCCCGTTCTGTTCATTTTTAAATTTCATTTATTGAGATCACAACCTCTGTAGGGTTGCCACTGACTTAATCTACTGAGCTTTATTATTCAATTTCATTTACTTCATTCAATCATTGACTCATATATTCACAATTGTCTGTGGTGGAGGCCTCATCGAGCTCCAATTATAACACCGAAGATACAGTCCAGTGTGTCAAAGAAACATTTTGCTTCTCAAATTCATTTGGAAAAAACCTGTGATTGTTAATTGCCAGCCCACAAGGTCATTTCATATATTTTTCTGATCATTTTCTGTCTCTCCATTGATCCATGCCTACCTGCATTATAGGCGGCACGATAGCACAGTGGGTAGCATTGTTGCTTCACAGCTCCAGGGTCCCGAGTTTGATTCCCGGCTTGGGTCACTGTCTGCACGTTCCCCCCGTGTGTGCGTGGGTTTCCTCCGGGTACTCCGGTTTCCTCCCACAAGACGTGCTGTTAGTTATTTTGGATATTCTGAATTTTCCCTCTGTGTACCCGAACAGACGCCGGAATGTGGTGACGAGAGGCTTTTCACAGTAACTTCATTGCAGTGTTAATGTAAGCCTACTTGTGACAATAAAGATGATTAAATTAGACCTTGCACCCTCAAACAGTCACTTAGGTCCTTCCGGCTGCATCCATCCATCTATTCTTCCGGTTGATTTCAAAATGCTGCCCTGATCCAAGTTACATCTTACTCTCCATTCCCACCAAATCTCTCACCCTTCACTATTTATGCACTCAGACCATAATGCCGTTCCCTGTATGGTACAAAACTTCCCCTCTCCAAATTATACTCGTGTTCCGACCTCCCAATCAGATTTCTGGGTCTTTGACCACTTGTAACAGAATCGGTATGAAAGAAAAAGTAGATATATTTTTTAATTTACAGATTTACTGCAAGTGAAAATGGTATGTAATCAAGAAACTCATGAAGTAGCCTTAACGTTGTTTGCTCATACACAGAAAAAGCAATCAATTTGGTACTCGTCTCTATAACTGAGAAATAACTCATACTCTTTGTGAATAATGTAGAATACAAACCAGGAAAATTCTTGGTCTCTAACAATTGAAGCAAAGTGGCCCCAGTCTGAACATACAAGGATGCAAAATAAATTGTCCTGTGTTAAACAAAATCAAGACAACCAGCGGAAGCGATCATTTGACTTCAGGGAGTCTGATCACAACTGTTGCTTTCCAGATCTAACCTATTAACACTGCCTCCTCAACACTTCTTCCTCTCACTTGTCATCACCAACAATGCAACAAATACACTTTGAAGTTTTTTTTTTCAGATCCACTCTGCATCAGTTGTGAGATTAGTGTCATATTTAATTAAGTGTCAACATTCATCCTGCAACACTTTCCCCACAGAATACTCTCCAAAGTGTACATGCTGCCACATGGTGAATGATGACATATATATCAACAGTCTTCCAAATAGTGAAGCCTGACGGTGTCAGATCTACTTCCTGCAACATTTCAATCACAATTAGTATGGTCTCAGATTGACAGCAATCGCACAGGCAATCTGCTGTAGTTTGCAAACCAAAGAGGCACATGGATCCCTTGATTGTGAAGCATGAAATGGTTGATCCAGTTTCTTTTTTTTTCACCATAGTCAAGATTGGACAGATTTATATTTTATTCAGGCAACAAAATAGCAATTAGGTAACAAAGAACATAGTAAAAAATTAGCATAAATTAAATACATTTCATTATTTATTGTATGGATAACAAAGAATTGAAGAACTAGTCTTCTCAGTTGAAACTAAACCTTATTTTAATTTGCAGATTATTATTGATGCAGGATCAATTGTACAAAGACTCAGATTGGGTACAACTGCTTTATTGCAGTAAGATGCGTGGCCTCCTACAGCAGCTGGCGAAATGGCAGTTGCATATTTATACTCCTCTTCCTGGGCGGAGCCAGCAGGCAGGAGCTACCGGCGAACCTGTAGTACTACCTTACATCACCTAATACAGGTGTAACAGTGGTTTACCACAATTATTAAACTCTGAAAGGTTTGAGGTTCCCATTGCTTAGCAATTAAACATTACGGCTTAAATGGATACAGCTCAGGTTTCCTAGCATAATGACACAATAAACATTAGGTGGATTGGCCATGCTAAATTGCCCCTTTGTGAACAAAGATGTGCAGGTTAGGTGCATTGGCCATGATCAATGTACGGAGTTACGGGGGATAGGGTGGGGGAGTGGGAATAGGTACAGTGTTCTTTCAAAGGATCAGTACAGACTCAATGGGCCGAATGGCCTCCTTCTGCACTGTAGGAATTCTATATATTTTTTAATAAACATTTTATTGAGATATTTTTGGTTTTACAACAACAAAATAAACAATGTACATGAGTTTATAAACAGTGCAAAAGCTGTCTTTCTCCCTTACAGGCCCCACCTTTATTAACCCCCTACACTAAACTAAGCTACCCCCCCCTCCCGCCCCCTTCTGCTGACGATTAATTTTCCGCAAAGAAGTCGACGAATTGTTGCCACCTCCAGACGAACCCTAACAATGACCATCTCAAGGCGAACTTGATTTTCTCCAAACAGAGAAAGCTAGACATGTCAGATAGTCAGGTCTCCAACTTCGGGGGCTTCGAGTCCCTCCAAGCTAATAATATCCGTCTCCGGGCTACCAGGGAAGCAAAGGCCAGAACGTCTGCCCGTTCTCCTCCTGGATTCCCGGATCTTCCGACATCGTGAAAATCGCCTCTGGACTCAGCGCCCCCCTGGTTTCCAACACCGTGGACATGACATCTGCAAACACCTGTCAGAATCCCCTAAGCTTTGGCCATGACCAGAACATGTGGACATGGTACGCTGGCCCTCCCACACACTTTGCACACCTATCGTCTGCACCAAAGAACCTGCTCATCCGGGCCACGGTCATGTGAGCCCGGTGAACAATCTTAAACTGTATAAGGCTGGGCCTGGCACATGTTGTGAACGCGTTGACTGAACTCAGTGCGTCCGCCCAGAGACCATCCTCTATCTCTCAGCCCAACTCCTCTTCCCACTTGCGCTTCAGCTCCTCCGTCTGCATCCCCTCTGACCCCATGAATTCCTTGTAGATGTCGGAGACCCTCCCTTCTCCCATCCACCCTCTGTGGAACCTACCCTGTCCTGTATCCCCCTTGGTGGTAGGAGCGGGAAGGTTGAAACCTGCCTACGTAGGAAGTCCCGCGCCTGCAGGTACCTAAACTCGTTTCCCCTCACCAATCCAAATTTCTCCTCCAGCTCCCTCAGGCTAGGAAAGTTCCCCTCTATAAACATATCTCTTATCCTCTCAATTGATGCTCTCTGCCATCTCTGAAACCCCGCCATCCATTGTTCCCGGGGCAAACCGGTGATGATTACAGATTGGGGACCAGACCGATGCTCCCTCCGCTCCCACATGTCTCGTCCATTGCCCCCAGACTCTCAGGGCCGCCACCACCATGGGGCTGGTAGAGTACCGTGCTGATGGGCACGGCAGAGGTGCCGTTATCAATGCCCCCAAGCTGGTGCCCTTGCATGAAGCCACCTCCATACCCTCCCATGCTGAGCACCCCACCATCACACCCCCCCCCCCCCCCCCCCCCCACTTCCTGATCATGGCTATATTCGCCGCCCAGTAGTAATTACTGAAGTTTGGCAGCACCAGCCCACCCTCTCTCCGGCTCTGCTGAAGCATCCCCTTTTTTACTCGCAGGGTCTTGCCCACCCATACAAAGCCAGTGATCACTATGTTGACCAGTTTAAAAAAGGAGAAGGAATTCTATATTAATGCATCACCTTTACTTCACTGTTGCTGGGTCAAAATATTGGAACTCTCGCTCTCTAACAGCTCAGTGGGTGTTCTGACACATATGGACTCGAGTGGTTCAAGATGGCAGCTCCCCACCACCACCACCTTCTCAAGGGCAATTAGGAATGGGCAATAAATACTGGCCTAACCAGCAACACCCCAACCCGTAAATTAATAAAATAAACTCCTGCCCTTATAGAATATTACCCAATATACTGCATGCTTAGCCACGGAAGGTCCTCATGCGATACACTCAAAAGAACACTACCATTTGTAAAGGTCATACAGTACTAATTAGTTTTGAGACAAAATGCCAGTGATTTTATTCCTCCCACTTTTGACATACATTTTCTGCACTACTTCCTCCATTAAAGTATTATTAAACAAATATTCCCTTTGACACCTGTGCACTAGACAGACTTTGCCGTGTCCGATTTGGGCATTTGTACATAAATCAAAAATATGTTTCACTGCCCTGTGAGGACTGTGAGTGATCTATTACCCTGGTCTCTGCTCATGAGCAGGCCGCAAGCAAGCTACCAGCACAAAGCATGCTCGCTTATTTAGACTGGGAAACTTGATGCTGTGACAGATTAAGAATTTATAGATAGGTGAGGCAAATGTTTGCTCTGGCAAAACTGGAAAGGCACATGTGGAGGAGCAAGACGACACCAGGGAGGGACAAAAGATCAAGGAGGTCCCTGGGGGTTTTCATATTCAGCCTTGAGAGGTGCCAGTGGAGCAAGTCCTTAAGGAGGAAATTCCCCTTCTAGTTGGCTATTTGCTTATACATGTTTTGTTTGCTGATGACTCATTGTGCAGTCAGCCACAGATTGTTGGTCACATCATGGTCTGTGCAGCTGCCTTTGTGCTCAGCTATTAAGATGCATAATTCAGTTCAATTATTTCAATAATTGACATGTGATAATTCGATCAGCGACAATACATGGAACAATTTATCTATTGTACAGCACCTGCTGCATAGAAATCTCAACAGTAAAATAACAATCGAAAGCTAACTGAACGCTTGTTCGAGGCCACTCCAAAGCTCATTTTTCAGAAGTGTCTCACGCAGTGGCCAAAATCCAAATATTTACTTTTTTAAAAACACATTTGTAGCCATCAAATAAATCACTATGTTTAACTTATCATGAAGTGTGCTCCTTTGATACTTTTTTCATATGCTCCATACAAGGTACTTCTGGGACTTTAATTGGTCAAACTACCATTGTCTTTCATGCAATGAAGCACACAAAAACATGAGGATAGAGAGAAGGTAGTAAACGCAAAAAGGTCAGCCAAAGCAGAGTTATGTTCTAAAGAGATAAGGGTTGGAGGAGTAGGGGACGATCCCCCAAGTGATTAAAATACCAAACAGCATTATCAATGTAAATTGATGGTATTAGTTTGATTAAAAACAGACTATTTATGGTATCGTCAAATCTCAAAACGGATAAAGCACGAATAAAGGATCAGTTAGCTAACAAGAGGAGAGAGTAGGGCTAAAAGTATCTTTCGGGTTGGCAAGATGTAAGCAGTGGAGTGCCACCGTGATCAGTACTGGGGCCTGAATTATTTACAATCTATATCAAAACCTGAATAAAGGGACTGAATGTATTGTAGCTAAATTTGTTGATGACACCAAGATAGAGAGACATAAGCTGCCGAGATGAGGTAAAGAGCCCACAAACGCATATCGATTAAGTGAGTGGGCAAATATGTGGCAGAAGTGAGAAAGTGTGAACTTGCCCACTTTGCGGTACACGGTTTAAATGGAGAGATGATGTGGAGATGCCGGCGTTGGACTGGGGTGAATCATTCACCTGAGGAAGGAGCAGTGCTCCGAAAGCTAGTATTTGAAACAAACATGTTGGACTTTAACCTGGTGTTGTAAGACTTCTTACTGTAAATGGAGAGAGACTGCAGAACTCGGTGGTATAGGGGGACCTGGCTGCCCGCGTACAGGAATCACATGTTAGTACACAGGTGCAACAATGGATTCGGAAGATAAATGGAAAGTGGGTGTTTCTTGCAAGGGGAATGGAATATAAAAGCACAGTTGTTAGCACCGTAGCTTCAGGGCGCCAGGGTCCCAGGTTCGATTCCCCGCTGGGTCACTATCTGTGCGGAGTCTGCACGTTCTCCCCGTGTCTGCGTGGGTTTCCTCCGGGTGCTCCGGTTTCCTCCCACAGTCCAAAGACGAGCAGGTTAGGTGGATTGGCCATGATAAATTGCCCTTAGTGACCAAAAAAGGTGAGGAGGAATTATTGGGTTATGGAGATAGAGTGGAAGTGAGGGCTTAAGTGGGTCGGTGCAGACTCAATGGGCCGAATGGCCTCCTTCTGCACTGTATGTTCTATGTTCTAAAAAGGAAGTATTTACTGCATCTAGAGAGGGTCTTGGTGAGACTATATCAGGAGCACTCTGTACAGTTTTGGTCTCCTTGTTTGACAAAGGATATAACCGCATGAAATAATTCAGAGAAGGTTCACTCAAATCACTCCTGGGATCAAGGGCTAATCTGATGAAAACAGGTTCTACAGGTTAGGCCCATACCCATTTGATTCAGAAGAAAAAGAGGTGATTGGGATCTCAATGAAACATACAAGATCATGAGGGGACATGATAGGGTAGCTACTGGGAGTTGTTTCCTCATGTGAGGGAGACTAGAACTAGAGGATACAGTTGAAGGTCTCCTTTTTAAAATAGAGGCGAGGAGAAATTTTCTCGGAGTGTCATTTGTCTGGAGGCTGGGTCGTTAAATTTATTCAAGACTGAGTTAGATAGGAATTTGATTGACAAGGGGCAGTGTTTCAGGTAGAATCATAGAATTTACAGTGCAGAAGAAGGCCATTCGGCCCATCGAGTCTGCACTGGCTCTTTTGAAAGAGCACCCAGGAAGGTGGAGTTTGAGACCACAACCGAATCAGCAGGCTAGCTGGGCCAAATGGCCTGCTCCTCAGTCGTATGCTCCTATAATACCCCATGAATTTTAAACATGTCAAAACAACTTCTGTATCAGGGTCAACCCGATTTGTGGCACAAAAATGTATTCTGCAGTATTTGCAAACAGCTTGGAGATCTCAACTTCAATAAATATTAAAATACTGTAAATA
This sequence comes from Scyliorhinus canicula, assembly GCF_902713615.1. Taxonomy (NCBI): domain Eukaryota; kingdom Metazoa; phylum Chordata; class Chondrichthyes; order Carcharhiniformes; family Scyliorhinidae; genus Scyliorhinus; species Scyliorhinus canicula. Next base: position 169,702,597 of record NC_052154.1, on the reverse strand, counting down.
TATTTATTTGGAAAACTCCAGTACTCACTTTTTAAAAATAGCTCAGTATTCCTCAGCTACAGCTTTCGCCTGGAGACTAGATGTTTCCAATGTCCCCCTTACTGGTAAGGCCTCCCCATAACCTCAGCTCATGCAAAACTGCAGCTCTATCTATCTGAAAATTAGTCCCCATCACCCTATGTCCCCTTACTTAGATTGGCTACTGGTCCCTCAACATGGTAAATTTAAAATTTGTATGCTTGTGTTTAAATTCTTTTCAATGGCCATGGCCTTTTTGTCAACCACCTAAAACCTGTCATTTTGCATCTTCCGGTTCCGTTGTTTCACTGTTGGCAGATATGTTCAGGTCTTCTAGGCTCTATGCTCTGGAATCCCCCCATCCCCCAAACCTCTACTCCTGTCTCTTCTTTTCCCTTTGAGCAAGATTTTAGCCACTCCTCCACATATCCTTTGCTCAAAGTGTATGTCAAACTAACCTGGTCAAGTATTTTATGGCCCGTCTCCACGTTAAAGGTGCTACGTAAATTAAAGTTGTCAACTCCAGTGATCAAATTTGACTTTTCACCTATCCAGCTGTTAGCACTGTTGCCTCATAGCGCCAGGTTCCCTGGTTCGATTCCCGGCTTGGGACACTGTCTGCGCGGAGTGTGCACGTCCTCCCCGTGTCTGCGTGGGTTTCCTCCCACAAGTCCCGAAAGACGAGCTGGTTAGCAAAATTGGACATTCTGAATTCTCCCTGTGTGTACCCACACATTGCGGCAGAGTGTGGCGACTAGGGGCTTTTCACAGTAACTTCATTGCAGTATCAATGTATGCCTACTTTTGACACTAATAAAGATTATTAGGTTATCATGACAGCTACGTGACTGCGAACTCGACTGGTGTGTAAAATGCCATAATTTACAGCAGTGCATCTCCGATTACAGAGAGCAGAGCCTACACATTAAAATTCTCTCTCACTTTTGAAAGAGCACTCGAGCATTCTGCCTCCTGGTACGTGCGAAATACCAATGAGCCCAGTGCTTTGTGTTGGCAGCTACAGCAACCAGCTGTTGTGACATTCAACAGCATGTTCTTGGAAAACTGACTCATTAAACTAACTAAAAACCGGTGTCTAAGCTACAACCGTGGAATCAGCTATAACTTCAATGCTGTGAATCTAAAGCAACTATTTCCTGCTTGACGGTTTGTCCTACTTGAATTAAATGGCCCAGAGGTTTGCAAATGGCAGATCAGTAATTTTGGGGGGTTAGGAAGCAATTCATCACTGTTCTGAATTCAATGACGTCTGTTGATTTAATCTTTTTTACTGCCACTGATATGATTTAATCTGCACATAATTCACAACTTTGCAATTAACTAGTTAAATTGGGACAAGAAGACAAAATGGGAGGGGGGGGGCAGCAAAGAGAGAGAGAGAGCACAAAGTGTGCAAAGCATTTACATCACACCTTTAACAATCTTAAGTTGTTCCAAAGAATTTTACAGCTAGCAAAGTCTCTTTTCTAACGTTAGATAGCTGGCAGACAATTTGAACAGCGGCGTCTCTGCAACACTGACGTCGCATGAACAGGGTGAAATAATCTGGTGTAAAATGCATGTGGATTAATTATTAATGCTCTGGTCTGATCTGAAACAAAATTCAGCACAATTGCAGGGTTTGGGAGCTCGAACTAAAGTTAAGCAGTTGTTCTTGAAAGGAAAATATTGAGAGCTCTTGTAGGCAATTCCCTTTCAACCATATACCACTCTGCCACCACCTTATTCAATGGCATTATAATTGCGGAATCCCCAATCATCAACATTCTGGAACTCACCATCGATCAGAAACCTAATTGGACCAGCCATATAAATACTGTGGCTACAAAACAGGTCAGAGGCTGTGGTGAGTAACTCACTGCCTGACACCAAAAGCTCGATAATTAAAGAGAGAAGACAAGGCAAAAGGATAAGAGAAATGATCATCAGAATGTGCCGGTAAAAGACAAGAATGTACAAACCGAAGCCTAGAGGTAACAAAAAAAACCAGGTTCTGTTTCTGAATGCAAGTAGCATTTGTAATAAAAACAGATGATTTGACAACGAAAAAAGAAATATGATCTGTTTGCCATTTCAGAGACACAGCTGCAGGATGACAAAGGCTGTGACCTGAATATTCAAGGATATAAGATATTTAGGAAGGTCAGGGAGCTGGGAAAAGGTGAAGGGGTAGCTTTGTTAATTAACAATGACCTTAGTTCTGGAGATCTAAATGTAGAATTAGTCTTAATAGAGATGAGAAATAGTGAAGGCAAGAAGTCAATTGTGGAAGTGTTTTATAGGACCCGCAACCCATAGAATATATACAGGAAGAAATAATGGGGGCTTGAGAAAAAGTACGGAGATAATAATGGGTGATTTTAATCTATGTGTATATTTCACAAATCAGATTGCAAAGGTAGCCAGGATGATGAGTTTACAAGAGTGTTTTGGGGACAGTTTCTTGGAGCAGCACATTTTAGCACCAGAGAGCAGGCTATACCAGATCTGGTAATGTGCAATGAGACAGGATTAACTAATGACCTCATAGTGAAGGTAGCAGTGATCATAATGTGATTGAATTTCACACTTTGTTTGAGGGAGAGAAAAGTGAACCTAAGTTTTAAACATAAATAAGGACAATGTTTAGCAGATAACCTCCACCAATCACCACTGGTTTCACTGAAGGGCAAGTCAATGCTTCTCTCAAATTCTCCTACATATCAAAAACTCTAGTGGTGAGATTCAACGGGACTAAAACAGAGTCCTATTTTGAGCGTGGTGTTTCTTGGCACCTGTAACATATAGGGAATTATAACAGAGGATGCAAAATTGGTTGAGTCATGGGAAAGAAAGTAACTGTCAATGGATATTTATTGAGCTGGAAGGTTTGTAATGGTATATCCTGTTATATTACGTGATCGTAATATGTCGTTACTCTTTGCTTTACTTCCAGAATGGTCTGATGGTTAGATTTCAATGAAACTACTAAGCTCCAATTTAAAGCAAATTAGATTTAATGAATAACAAATATAAAGTAATGAGTTTGTTCACTCTTACAGAACTATAACTGATGATAAAGTAAATCAGAAAATGTATTAACTATGATTAACTACACGTGCCAACTAAGCTATATCTCTCCAACACTCTGCTGTCTAGTCACTCCTGGTTCGAAGAGACTCAAGATCCTCCAAGTTCAGTTTATATCCCTGAATCAAGTGCTGCCACCTGGTGGTTGTCTAACACTATGATGCAGTTGCTAACCCTTTACATACCGTAAGACGTCAACCTCAGGTGAATGAAGGAGCAGTGCTCCGAAAGCTAGTGTTTGAAACAAACCTGTTGGACTTTAACCTGGTGTTGTAAGACTTCTTACTGTGCTCACCCCAGTCCAATGTCGGCATCTCCACATCACCTTTACATATCTGCAGATATACAGATCATTACATATCCCAGTGGTCAGTATTGGGGCCCTTGCTTTTCCTGATATAAATGAATGGTCTAGGTCTTAATGTGCAGGGGACAATTTAAAAGTTTGTGGATGACACAAAACTTGGAAGCATTGTAAACTGTGAAGAAGACAGTGTAGAACTTCAAAAGGACACAGACTAGTTGGTGGAGTGGGAAGATAGGTGACAGATGAAGTTCAATGCAAAGAAGTGCAAGGTTAGGCATTTTGGGGACCTTCTACGACATTGTGGACAAGACCAGCCCAGTGCAGGGGGTGGGGTTACAGACATCCACCAGAGACTGTACACATCGCTCCCAGAGGGGTACTTGTAGATAAAGCAGTTCCTGGTCAGGCTACTCCCCCAGCAGTGGGGGAGCAAAAAAGGTGCAGGGACTGGAAGCATCATTGGGGTTAGAAGAGGTCATGGAGTGCATTAAAGCCATGAAATCCTAGGAAGATGCCGGACAATATGGGTTTCCGGTGGACTTCCATAAAAAGTTTGCGGCAGAACTGGCCCCACACCTGCTGGGGATGTTATTTTTTTTTAATGCATTTTATTACAAACGTGTATAAGGGTAGCATGGTGGTGATATTTGGAGTATTACAAACGTGTTAGGCAGCAGGGTAGCATGGTGGTTAGCATAAATGCTTCACAGCTCCAGGGTCCCAGGTTCGATTCCCAGCTGGGTCACTGTCTGTGCGGAGTCTGCGCGTCCTCCCCCTGTGTGCGTGGGTTTCCTCCGGGTGCTCCGGTTTCCTCCCACAGTCCAAAGATGTGCGGGTTAGGTGGATTGGCCATGCTAAATTGCCCGTAGTGTCCTAATAAAAGTAAGGTTAAGGGGGGGTTGTTGGGTTATGGGTATAGGGTGGATACGTGGGTTTGAGTGGGGTGATCATGGCTCGGCACAACATTGAGGGCCGAAGGGCCTGTTCTGTGCTGTACTGTTCTATTGGCGGGTGACAGCAGAACTAGGGGGCATAGCCTCAAAATAAGGGGAAGTAGATTTAGAACTGAGTTTAGGAGGAACTTCTTCACCCAAAGGGTTGTGAATCTATGGAGTTCCTTGCCCAGTGAAGCAGTTGAGGCTCCTTCATTACATGTTTTTAAGGTAAAGATAGATAGTTTTTTGAAGAATAAAGGGATTAAGGGTTATGGTGTTCGGGCCGGAAAGTGGAGCTGAGTCCACAAAAGATCAGCCATGATCTCATTGAATGGTGGAGCAGGCTCGAGGGGCCAGATGGCCTACTCCTGCTCCTAGTTCTTATGTTCTTATGTTCTTATAAGCAAACCTGGAAACACGCTTCCCAACAATCCACTATACAGTTTGGACAAATTCTTCCATTTTTCACCCCTCCTCCCCCCACGATGAACAACTCCTCAAACACAGTCAGGAACATCCCCCACCTTGCCTCAAACACTTCAGCTGAGCCCCTTAGCTGTATTTTCTCCAGCAGCAGGAAATCATACAGGTCAACCAATCAGGCCACTACCACCGGTGGCATTGCTGACAGCCACTCCAGTAACATTCGCCGCCGTGCAATCAGAAAGACGAAGGCCACGACATCGGCCTCCCTCCTCTCCATGAGCTCCGACTTCTCCGAGACTCCAAATATCACCACCAAAGGATCCGGCTCCGCCTCCTCCCCCACTATCCGTGCTAAGGCCGCAAACACTCGCGCCTGGAATCGCTCCAACTTGTCACAGCCCCAGAACATGAGTGTGTAATTCACTTGCCCCCGTCCACACCTCTCACACTCATCTGCCACCCCTTGGAAGAACCCATTCACTCTTGTCTGAGTTATACGTGATGTACCATCAATTGAACGCGAGACGAGTTGCTGAACAAAAGTATGGCTTTAATATACTAGATGTTAGCCCTGCGGTCGATTACAGTAGAAGGACGACCGCCGGGAGTACTGGGTATTTGTACCCCGCCCTGGAGGCAGGGTTAACTCAGCCTCTCGACCAATTGGGGAGCCGTCACATGACTTGTCTCAACCAACCGGTCGAGAGGCACATGACCGACCAGGGCCAATGGTAAGCCGGTGTTCTGCACCAATGGCAGGCAGCTATGCTAATCATACCGCCACATTCACCCCTTGCTGAGAAAGAAGCCGGGGGGGGGGGGGGGTTGACATCGAGAGTTGGGGGGGGGGAGAGAACTGGTGGTATGAGTAGAAAGGAGAGAAAAAAAATGTATCCTTGGCTTCCCACTGGCCCAGACATTTAGCAACAGTACATAGTGTCCATACAAGGTCCATGGTGGTGTTGAAGTTAAATGGACTCGATCAGCCTTTTCGTTGCCCGTGACGTCCTGGCAGACCGCCGCAGGGGAGTTGGTGACGTTGGTTCAGCCGATGGTGGTGGTTCAGCTGATGTCCTGGACTCCGGGAGCGATGGTCCTTGAACTGTCTCCGTACCCCGGGCTGGTGGTGGAGACGCCATGGATGGGGAAGGGGTGGCCTGGGTGGGGCGCTGGGGGAAAAGGGGCAGGGTGGGGGTCTGTGGTGAAGGGGGGGGAAGGCCGCACGCTGGCGAGTGCCAGGTCCCGGAGGGAGACTGTGTCCTGCCGACCATCGGGGTACTTCACGTACGCATACTGCGGGTTAGCGTGGAGTAACTGGACTTGTGCACCCGCACATGCTTCCGGAGCAAGATGGGTCCGGGGGCGGCCAGCCACGTCGGGAGAGGGGATCCGGAGGACGACTTCCTGGGGAAAACAAGAAGACGTTCATGAGGTGTCTGATTAGTTGTGGTACAGAGGAGGGAGCGGATAGAATGTAGGGCATCGGGGATAACCTCTTGCCATCGGGAAATAGGGAGATCTCTGGACCGGAGGGCCAGTAGGATGGTCTTCCAGATGGTACCATTCTCCCGCTCGACCTGTCCGTTACCCCGGGGGTTATAGCTGGTCGTCCTGCGAGAGGCAATGCCCCTGCTGAGCAGGAATTGACGCAGCTCCTCGCTCATAAATGAGGACCCCCGATCGCTGTGTATGTACGCGGGGTAGCCGAACAGGGAGAAGATGGAGAGGAGGGCCTTAATGACGGTCGATGTGGTCATGTCGGGGCAGGGAATGGCGAAGGGGAAGCGGGAGTATTCATCGATCACCGTCAGGAAGTAAATGTTGCAATTGCTAGAGGGAAGGGGCCCCTTGAAGTCTATGCTGAGATGTTCGAAGGGGCGGGATGCTTTGATCAGATTTGCGCGCTCGGGGCGGTAGAAGTGCGGTTTGCACTCTGCGCAGATGTGGCAGTCACGGGTTACTGTCCTGACTTCCTCGATGGAGTAGGGCAGGTTGTGGGTCTTTATGAAATGATAGAAACGGGTCACCCCTGGATGGCAGAGGTCCGTGTGCAGGTACCGCGGGACAGGGCATCAGGAGGCTCATTGAGCTTCCCAGGACGATGCAAGATATCGTAGTTGTACGTGGACAACTCGATCCGCCACCGCAAGATCTTGTCGTTCTTAATCTTGCCCCTCTGTGCATTATCGAACATGAAAGCTACTGACCGTTGGTCTGTGAGGAGGGTAAACTTCCTGCCGGCCAAATAGTGCCTCCAATGTCGCACAGCTTCGACTATGGCCTGGGCTTCCTTTTCCACTGAGGAGTGGCGGAGTTCGGAAGCCTGGAGGGTTCTGGAGAAGAAGGCCACGGGTCTGCCCGCTTGGTTCAGGGTGGCCGCCAGAGCTACTTCTGATGCGTCGCTCTTGACCTGGAAGGGGAGGGACTCATCGATGGCGCGCATCGTGGCCTTTGCGATGTCCGCTTTGATGCAGCTAAAGGCCTGGCAGACCTCTGTCAACGGCAGGAAGGTCGTGGACTGAATGAGGGGACGGGCCTTGTCGGCGTAATTGGGAACCCATTGGGCGTAGTAAGCGAAGAAACCCAGGCAGCGTTTGAGGGATTTGAGGGTATTGGGGAGAGGGAGTTCCATCAGGGGGCGCATGCTTTCGGGGTCGGGGCCTATCACTCCGTTACGCACTACGTAGCCGAGGATGGCTAGACGGTCGGTGCTAAACACGCACTTATCCTTATTGTAAGTTAGGTTAAGGAGTTTTGTGGTTCGGAGGAATTTTTGGAGGTTGATGTCGTGGTCCTGCTGTTCGTGGCCGCAGATGGTGACGTTATCGAGATACGGGAAGGTCGCCCGTAAACCGTGCTTGTCGACCATTCGGTCCATCTCCCGTTGGAAGACTGAGACCCCATTTGTGACACCGAATGGAACCCTGAGGAAGTGGTAGAGGCGCCCATCTGCCTCGAACACGGTGTACTTGTGGTCACTCGCGCGGATGGGGAGCTGGTGATAAGCGGACTTGAGGTCCACCGTGGAGAAGACTTTGTATTTCGCAATCTCGTTTTCCATGGCGGAAATACAGGGGAGAGGATGCACGTCCAGTTGCGTAAACCGGTTGATGGTCTGGCTGTAGTCGATGACCATCCGGTTTTTCTCCCCAGTCCGGACCACCAGCACTTGGGCTCGCCAGGGACTATTGCTGGCCTCGATGGCCCCTTCCTTCAGCAACCTATGGACCTCGGACCTGATGAAGGACCGGTCCTGGGTGCTGTACCGTCTGCTCCGTGTTGCGTCGGGTTTGCAATCGGGGGTAAGATTGGCAAACAAGGAGGGGGGGTCCACTTTGAGGGACGCGAGGCTGCAGACAGTGAGGGGGGGTATAGGGCCGCCGAATTGGAAGGTCAAGCTCTGCAGGTTGCACTGGAAGTCCAGTCCTAGGAGTGCCGGTGCGCAAAGGTCGGGGAGGATAAGGAGTTTATAATTTTTAAAAACCTTCCCCTGGACCGTGAGGTCCGCGATGCAGCACCCGGTGATGTGGACGGAGTGCGAACCTGAGGCTAACCCGGTTTTGTGTTTTACAGGGTGGACAGGGAGCGCGCAGCGTCTTACCGTGTCAGGGTGTACGAAGCTGTCCGTGCTCCCGGAGTTCAGCAGGCAGTCCGTCTCATGCCCGTTGAGGTGGATTTGCGTCGTCGTCTTGGCGAGCGTGCGTGGACGTGACTGGTTGAGCTGAATGGCCGCGAGCCGTGGAGAAGATCCATAGTCGTCATCCTCGGCCGAGTGGGTGCTGGCAGGACCTTGTGTGCCAGTCCAGGATGGCAGCGCCCAGGACCCGCACGTGGAGTCGGGGCCCCAAGATGGCTGCGCACAGGACCCGCACGTGGCGTCCGGGGCCCAAGATAGCGGCGCCCGCAGGACCCTCGTGGTTTCTGGGGGCGGGGTTAGCGGTGCCGGCGGGCCGATCGGAGCGGCTGAGAGTGGGGGCAGAGAGGCGCGCAGGCCGGGCGCAGGGGCCCGGGGGCGGGGGGGGGGAGATTGACGCGGTGCGCTGGAAGGGCCCGGAGGAGGAGATCACTGGTCGCTGCGTGGCACAGCAGCGACCGATTTGGCGTGGCAGACCGACGAAAAATGGCCCTTCTTCCTGCAGCTCTTACAAAGGGCGTAACGGGCCGGGCATCGCGGGCGTTTGGCAAGCCCACAGAAATAGCAGTGGGGCCCCGCGGACTTGTCGGGGTGTCCCGTGGCGCAGGCCTGAGGGGGGTCGGGAGCGGCGGATGGCGGTGGGGAAGCGTGCCAGGAGGCCCAGGGCGCTGCAGCGTGGCTGGGGACATAGGCGCGGGCGTTTAAGTCGGCGACCTCCAGGGAGGTGGAGGGAGTCCGTGCCTCAGTTAGGCTGAGGTCGTCTTTTTCCAGCATCCGCTGGCGGATAGCGGCGGACTGCATCCCAGCCACGTAAGCATCTCTGATCAAAAGTTCCATGTGCTCAGTGGCTGAAACTTGGAGGCAGGCGCAATTCCTCCCCAGGACAGCGAGGGCCCGGTAAAAATCATCTAAGGACTCACCGGGGAACTGTTGTCTGGTAGCCAGCAGATGTCGGGCGAACACTCGGTTTACTGGCTTAAGAAATTGTCCTTTTAGCGTATCCATGGCCGCGTCATATTCCTTTTCTTCCTCTATCATCGCGTAGGCCGCCATGCCCACGCTGGAATGGAGAATATGAAGTTTCTGTGCCATGGTGGGGGGGCTGCTTGCGGTCGCCAGATAGCTATCAAAACACGCCAGCCAATGCTTGAAGATTGCCGATGCGTTCGGAGTTTGCGGGCTGATGCGGAGGCATTCGGGCTTGATCCGGAGCTCCATCTTCAAATTTCTAGTATATTAAATTGATGTACCATCAATTGAACGTGAGACGTGTTGCTGAACAAAAGTATGGCTTTAATATACTAGATGTTAGCCCTGCGGTCGATTACAGTAGAAGGACGACCACCGGGAGTACTGGGTATTTATATCCGGCCCTGGAGGCGGGGTTAACTCTGCCTCTCGACCAATCGGGGAGCCGTCACATGACTGGTCTCAACCAACCGGTCGAGAGGCACATGACCGACCAGGGCCAATGGTAAACCGGTGTTCTGCACCAATGACAGGCAGCTATGCTAATCATACCACCACATTACATACCCTGTGTACAACCTTGAACTGTATCAGGCTCATCCTTGCGCACAAGTGGCGTTATCACCATCATCCCCTCCACCCTAAAATGCCTCCTCAACTGGTTCCAAATCTTCACCGTGGACTGCACCACCAGGCTCCTTGAATACCTACTCGATGCCATTGGCAACGCTGCCATCACCATTGCCCCTAAACTGGACCCCTTCCAAAATTCCTCCTCCATCCTGACCCACTCTACCCCTTCTCCTCCCCACCACTGCCGCACCTTGTCCACATTCGCCGCCCAATAATAATGAAGCAGGTTTGGCAAAGCCAACTCCCCCTGCTGCTTCTGCCTCTGTAGCAGGATCCTCCTAATTCTTGCCGCCATCCTCGCCCAGTCCGAAACAATTGTGTCCAGTTTCCGAAAAAGGCCTTTGGGATAAAGATCGGGAGTGCCTGGAAAATAAACATGAGCCTTGGCAGAAAATTCATCTTTACCACTTGGACCCTCCCCGCCAAAATCAATTGCAGCATGTCTCACCTCCCAAGATCCTCTCTGACCTCTTCCACCAGCTTCATTAAGTTCCATTTGTGGAGTATCGTCCATTCCCTCGCTACCTACATCCCCGGGTATCTGAACATATCCCTAGTCACCTTAAATGGCATCCCCCCTAAATTTCATAGATTTCATAGAATTTACAGTGCAGAAGGAGGCCATTCAGCCCATCAAGTCTGCACCGGCTCTTTGAAAGAGCACCCTACCCAAGCCCACACCTCCACCCTATCCCCATAACCCAGTAACCCCACCCAACACTAAGGGCAATTTTGGACTCTAAGGGCAATTTAACACGGCCAATCCACCTAACCTGCACATCTTTGGACTGTGGGAGGAAACCGGAGCACCCGGAGGAAACCCACGCAGACACAGGGAGAATGTGCAGACTCCGCACAGACAGTGACCCAAGGCGGGAATCGAACCTGGGACCCTGGAGCTGTGAAGCAATTGTGCTATCCACAATGCTACCGTGTTGCCCTAATTGGTTCGCTCTCCCAACTCATTCACCGGGAACATTTCACTTTCGATTTTGGTTATTGTCACATGTACCGAGGTACAGTGAAAAGTATTTTTCTGCGAGCAGCTCAACAGATCATTTAGCACATGAAAAGAAAAGGGAATAAAAGAAAATACAAATAGGGCAACACAGGTATACAATGTAACTAAATGAACACTGGCATCGGGTGAAGCATACAGGGGTGTAGTGTTAATGAGGTCAGTCCATAAGAGGGTCGTTTAGGAGTCTGGTAACAGCGGGGAAGAAGCTGTTTTTGAGTCTGTTCATGCGTGTCCTCAGACTTTTGTATCTCCTGCCCGATGGAAGAAGTTGGAAGAGTGAGTAAGCCGGGTGGGAAGGGTCTTTGATTATGCTGCCCGCTTTCCCCAAGCAGCGGGAGGTGTAGATGGAGTCAATGGATGGGAGGCAGGTTTGTGTGAAGGACTGGGCGGTGTTCACGACTCTCTAAAGTTTCTTGTGGTCTTGGGCCGAGCAGTTGCCATACCAGGCTGTGATGCAGCCAGATAGGCTGCTTTCTATGGTGCATTTGTAAAAGTTGGTAAGAGTTAATGTGGACATTCCGCATTTCCTTAGTTTCCTGGGGAAGTTAGGCGCTTTTCCCTACATTCAACATTCCTCCATCCCCACCCCGAGAACACCCCAAACCTCCCCAGCAGGCCCATAATCCTCTCCATGCTCCCCAGTGGGTCTGAAACATACAGCAGTAGGTCGTCAGCGTAGAGCGACATCCAATCTTCCCTCTGTCCCCTCACAATCCCTTACTGTGTTGACTCCCTAAGAGCCATTGCTAAAGGCTCTATAGCCAGCCCAAACAACAGTGGCAACAGTTGCCTTGTTCCCCGGTGTAATTCGAAGTTCTGTGAGCTCATGTCATTCATCTGCACACTTGCCCTCGATGTCACATATAACAGGTGCACCTATGCCACAAACCTCGGCCCAGACCTAAACCTTCCCAGAACCTCAAACAAGTACCGCCACTCCATCCGGTCAAATGCCTTCTCCACGTCCACTACCTCCAGTACCTGGCTCCCGGCAGATTCGTGACTACATTTAACAACCTCCTGACATTGCCCGAGAGCTGCCTGCCTTTTACGAAGCCTGTTTGGTCCTCCGCAACCACCCCCGGGACACAAACCTCCATCCTTCCCGCCAACGACTTTGCCAGCACTTTCACATATATATTCAACAGCGATATGGGCCTATACGACCCACATTCCAGCGGGTCCTTCCCCCGTCTCGCGATTAACGCAACCACTGCCTGCGTCATCGCCTCCGGCAGCTCCCCCTTCTCCAGCGCCTCGTTAAGCGCCCCCAAGAGATGCGTTGACAGGTCTGTCGCAAAATCCTAATAAAAGGTCCCAATAATCCCCCAGTTACCCTAGCACACCCTGCTAGACAGATTAATATCACAGGATGAGTTAGAGGAGGGAAAGTGTGCAGACATACACAGATAACTACTGGACGATCAAGGGCCCCACTGGACAGAACTGGAGGTGGGAAGAGGAGCAAGGTATCGGGAAAGGGGGAGGATTCTGGAGTGAGATCTTTTACAGAGTGAACTCCACCTCCTCATGTGCAAGGCTGGGCCTGAGGTAACTGAAGGTGGTGCACAGTGCACAGCTAACCAGGACATGCAAAAGCGGGTTCTTCCCAGGGGTGGAAGACAGCTGGTAGCGATGCCAGAGGGGTCCGGCTAACCATGCCCGATTGTTCTGGTGCTGACCAAAACTGGTTGGATTCTGAAGCACGTTCTTTGAAGCCATGTGCGAGGTCACGAGGTTCAAGGTGAAACCACGCCCACTGGTAGCGATCTTCGGGTTGTCAAACCAACCGGAGAACTTTGAGGGAAGGGGAGCCAACATCATGGCCTTCGTCTTCCTAATAGCCTGTCCACCACTCCTACTTGGGTGGAGATCTGCAACGCCACCTCGGGTTTCGGGCTGGCTGGCAAACTTGGCGAAACCCCTGAGCTGAGAAAAAAAATCTAATTTTCCATCAGAAGGTCAGAAGAAGGGTTTCACTCCAGGTCGAGACAGTTCACCACCATCTTTAAAGACCTGTTCGTGACCAGCAACTGGGAGGTGATGATGGGTGGGTGGGTAGAGAAAAGAGAAAGGCAAAGGGAGCTGGGGGTAGGGGGGAGGGTGATGCTACTAAAACCTAAAAAACAAATTGTTGGCACTACATCCATTATACTGACGCTCACGAACTGCATGGTGTTTATGTTGTTCTGCAACTTTTTAAATAAAAATATATTTTTAAAAAGTTATTGATAACAATTATCCCACATCAGGCTTGAATAGAACATATCGTTGGCACAAAATCAGGTTCAACAGGGAGTTTGGCAGAACCAACTTAAACTGAATCATTGAATTTCAGATTAAAACAGGGACAGACAACAACTAACTGAGAGGAATTCACAATTTTACAAGTTATACTATTTTCTAAGCAAATGAAATATTTGGAAAAATACTTCTGCACCGAGGAGAAACAGTCCATAATAAACATCAATAAAAGATGATTTTTGAACTTGTAAAATTACTTCATTTGCTTATTTTTAAACATAAATCTGTTCGGATTTCAAACTGCCACAGAAAGCACAAGATTGCAAAAAAAACAAATTATTCAGGTCTCAACACATTGCAGGAAAGAAAAACAGTGGAGCACTCACAGGTGGGACTTCCTTCCACTTCCTTTGAGTCTTTGTGCTGAGGTTTCCTGAAATTCATTATGGATTCCTGTGCCGATATGATTCTTGAAAACACAAGCTTCCAAGTTTGCAACACACCCAGTGAACAAGCTTAAATCCCCATCACAGTTCCAAACTTTGCCCAACTGACACAGCAGGGGGAGAGGAAACAGAACACATCTCATTAACCCCACCTGCCGATCAACTACGAAAAGGCCCACAAGCAATTTAATTAAGAACTGGAGTAATTATTTTACATAAATTGTTACAAGTGATTCAGGCTGGGAAGTATGTTTCCCCGGGTGTTTATTTGCTGTAACCTGTTTTGATACATGTTTGTAATGAAATATATTTTTTAAATATATGATTCAGGCAAAATCTCAATGCAAACAGGATTTACAGGCCTAAGTTCTGCTCTGAAGCTACTGTGCAAAGCCCCTAGTCGCCACAGTGACGATGAGCAATGTTTGGGAGAGGGATGATCTTATATATTAAAAGCCAGGAGTCATGCTGAACATTTAAAGTACGTCTCATTTTTATTTTATGCACTGAACACTGTTGTAATGCTGATTTACAACTAGTTGCAAAATACCAGCTTGCCTGCAGGTACACATCTCGGACAGCAATATTCATCGAAGCATGTTAAGAGTAAAATGTAAAGAGGCTTCATAGAACATAGAACATAGAACAGTACAGCACAGCTTCAGAAAGCAATTCTTTTTCTGATCTTGGCACTTTAGATAAATGTCTACGCGTGAATCACCAGCTATTCAGAAGTTTGATGATCTCTGCTGGTTTCAGAATAATATGGTGAATGATTAATTTCAGTTTGAACTAATGAGGACCCAACTTAAATCGAAGCTTAGTGGAACACAGCTCAGAGAGCTGTTCCACAATAACATAGACAAAGTTAAAAGACAAATCTAAAGAGAACAATTTACCTTCTTAAAAGGACAATTCAATGTAACAAAGTTTAAAAAACTGATTAAAATTAATTTTCAAATATCACTCATTTCTAGCCAAAATAAAGATCTCCGGGAGAAAACGCTTGAGAAGTTATGTCTCGACGTTTATTCAAATAAAATGACAGCTGTGATAAATTTCCTCAGCAAGTTCGACACATTTCTCAAACTGGCCTTGCACAGATATTATGCAAGTTATTTTTGTTAGTTATTCAAATCATTTAGTCTTTGTAGAATAAGTGAGAGTTCCCCAAAGCTTTACCATTTCACAAGTGTCCTTCAGCAATCTACAGAAACTTTCCCAAAAAATTCCTAATGTATTCTTTGAAGAATGTGCATCAACCCAGACTTCTTCTATTAAAAAATTGCAAATGTTTCTTCTCTCCTCTTGGGGTGCGGTGTCATGGCCAGCTGTACCTTGGTACTTCGTCCATTTGGACACGATCCTAATAAGCGGATGAAAGGTGAAGGATGGTGTTGTGGAGAGTTGGGGAACATGAATCCCAATATGCTCATTCAAAGTTACATAAGTGCACTTCCAATGAAATAGTCAACAGGAGTGGGCACTGTGTCCAAATTTCCTGTTTTTAAGCTAGGATTGCAGGGGACTACCTTGACTGAGGTCAACAAGCTAAGATTCTGCATGGCTGAGCTAACAACTGGATAAATGCACTGAGCAGTTCAATGCATATCTTTGAATAGAAGTAGTTCTGGTCAACAAGGCGCTTCACTTGACAATCCTGTAATCCATCTCCCCAACAACTCAAACAATAAGACACAGCATCAGTTGTCAACATGATTTCTGGCAGAATAATTTTCCATGGGCTCATTAAGCAAAACTACATTTCTTGGGTAGCAATGCTGGGGTACAGGTTCCTCATGTCCTATTTTTGGTAGTAATGAATTTCCCCTGGACGTTTGCTGCTTTGACTTTATCGGCGTTTTCTCCAAAATGGTTATTTCCAATAATGGGCCATTTTGTTGTATTGTCTTTGATGCTATTCCTCATTGGACTTGCTTCTTGAAAACAAAACAGATTGATTTCTGGAAACAACGCTGCATTGATGAAAAGGCCATTGGCACTCACAGGTGGGAGAATCTTTATGTATTCAATCCAATTATGTACACACTGCAAAACTGATCAGGGGTCGCATTTAAAAACAAGGTCATGGTTTGAAGATTTAAGTGACAAGGAAATCAATGTTCAGAACGTCTTGCTGGACATCAACAAAACACATCTCCTTCACTTTCAGCTGAACAGGACACTGGACTTTGAGAAGTATCTCAAACCATTGGTTGAAAGACGTACGGTGTAAAATGCACAAGTAATCAAGCACACTGGCTAGATTTGTCTTGCTTTTATTCCTGTATCTTTGTTTTTTTGGATACATACTTGCCCTACTTTAAGAGTCAACACAAATTTTATACATTTATTAGCTAGGTGCGAACAATTATGTTGAACAACCTGAAAGGCTCTTTAAATACCATCTCTATGAATCAAGTAAATTCAAATATTTATTCATTACATTAGGAGATACAAGTACTGAAGCTACAGCCTAAACTCGTGCACAGAATTGGCATTTTCACTGAAGACAATGGTCAGGATTCTCCATCCTGCTGCACCCGTTTTCGGATACGGTGCACCCCCGCCGGTAGTGGGAAACTCCATCCCGGCATCCAGCCAATGGGGTTTCTCATTGTGCCGTCGGGAAATCCGCGGGAGTGAGTGCGCTGCTGGCGAAATGGAGGATCCTGCTTACGGAGAATCCAGCCCAAATATTTTCCAAATCATTAATGCTTGTTATCTAAAGTAAAACTTCTGGCAAGACAATAATTCCATATCATGTTGGAGCAATGTCCCCAATCGTCAAACGGTTCAACTGGTCAATGTACATTTTGCTCATAATATCTATTGTTACTGACACCTCTAGTTAAAAACACGTGGGTGCTCAACCTTAATCCAAATAGTCTGATCATTTTAGGGTTTGGAAAGTATCATACTTGTGAGATTGCAAATAAGGAGCAAACAAAACAAAATCTAGAAACGGTCGTTTTAAAATTTTGGTGAACAAAAACACGTTGAGATTTCACTGTCACAAATAGTATGTAATACTGAAACAGAACATCAAACAGGCTAAACATTGACAGGCCAAGATCCATGGGCTAGCGATCAGTTATGGCATTGTGATTGTAAAAGGAAAGTTATTAAAAATGGGGTAGGATTTCCCTTTTTCCTCCTGCATATGAACAAGTTAACTGGAGTGACTTGGGAAAATTTGCACTGCACATTCACCATCACATTTGGCAAACAGTCCTGGCTGGCTGTTTGTTACAGTTCAGGCGGAGAGTAGAGATTGTGAATTTCGGAGACTAGTGCAGTGAAAGCAATAACATGAGCCTAGCTTATCCTATGACATTGCACAATTACGTGATTAAACCAAATCAGTCACACATCCAGCCCAGTGCAAAGTTAATAACACACTGCAGCAGCCTCCTGCAGAGGCTAGGAAAAAAAACAGACTTTTCAAGCCTAGTATAAAAATTACAGACTTTAAAAGTAATCAAAATTAACAGGACACTATTGATTGAAAAGTCGAACCGAACTTCATGTCAACTATAAATGAACTGTTCGTTACTTTGTGCCAACGTACTTTTGGTCCCAGAATGTTAAGATTTTACCACAAGATACTTCTTTGCATCACAGTTTTAAACCAGTTCTGCTGCCACAATGAACATGTCCGTAGCATTTGTTTCCAGTGTGTAGCCATCAGTCAAAATACAGTCCAAAACTTTGATCTGTTATGACATGGCAGATTACTGCATTGCACTATTTTTCTGTTTTTGCCAGCTCTTTTCCCGTAGGGTCAACTCAGCCTCTGTGAAGGAAGCTGGTCCCCAATTTGTGATCAGCTGAGGACCCTTTGAACCTGCAAGAAGTAAGAAACAAACAATCAAAATGAGTAATCCACAGGGCACAGGGTAAGGATGACTCGTTGAATAAAGTAACGTAATAGTAACTACATTGTATTCCTTTTGAGATATAGAATGATGGAACGGGTAACAGGTCAACATTTAAAAAAATTTCCTTCTGTGCTGCAATTCCGACTCTTGATTCTGTTCCTATATGCCTGCTCTTCTTCTCCTTCTAAATGACAGAGCTCGTGGGTGTGGAAGGCGCTGTTGAAGAAGCCTTGGAAAATTACTGCAGTGCATCTTGTAGAGATACTACTACCACTGTGAATCTGTGGTGGAAGTAATTAACATTTACTGTGGTGAATGGGATGCCAATCAAGTGGGCTGCTATGTCACGGACGACCTTGAGTTTGGGTGTTATTGGGGCTGCACTTAACTAGGCATTTGGAGAGTATTCCATCCTGACTTGTGCCTTGTAGACGATGGTTCGGCTTTTTGAGATCAGTTGATGAGATTTCCCAGCCTCTGATCCGTTGTCCACAGTACTGCATTTATATGGCTAGTTTAGTTAAGTTCCTGGTCAGCCCGAGGATGTTGATGGTGAGGGCTCAGTGATGGCAGTGGTTAAACTCTCTTTTGTGAAGGATATTTCCTGGCATTTGTGTGCAGTAAATATTACTTAACACTTATTAGCCTAAGCCTGAATATTGTCTAGGTTTGTGTGTGCAAGCATGCACCACTTCATTACTTGAGGACTTGTGAATGGAACTGAACACTGTGCAATTGTGATCAAAATCCCCATTTCTGACCTCATGATGGAAAGAAACTCGATGAAAGAAACCAAGCTGAAGAAGACTGGGCCTAGGATACTGCCCCGAGGAACTCCTGCAGCCATGTTTTGGGTCTCCAAAACGACAACTTTGTGCTGGGTGTGATTCCGACCAGTGGTGATTTTTCCTCCTGATTCACATCAACTTCCATTTTGCCACGGCTCCATAATGTCAAAACTTGGTTAAAAGTCACACTGACCTCATCTCTGGAACTCAGCTCTTTAGTCCACACTTGGACCACGGCTGCAATATCCACATTTTGTATAGTGGAATACAAAATGAGCATCTGTGGGCTGGTTATTATTGAGTAGGTGCTGCGTGACAGCACTCTTCATGACACCTTTAATCACTTAGCTGATGAGTGAGCGTAGAATGATGGGGTGACAATTGGCTGGATTGAATTTATTCTGTTTTTGTGGACAGGACATTTCTCGGCAGTTTTCCACTTTGTTGGGTTGATGCCAGCCTTGTAGTTTTACTGGAACAGCTTGACTAGAGGGAACGCCGAGTTCTGGAGCATAGGTTTTCACTACTACAGCCAGGATGTTGTTGGGACCCATAGCCTTTGGTGTAAGGCTACAGGTACAGCAATTAATCAGGAAATCTAACAGAATCTAAGAAGGCAGCACGGTAGCACAAGTGGATAGCACTGTGGCTTCACAGCGCCAGGGTCCCAGGTTCGATTCCCTGCTGGGTCACTGTCTGTGCGGAGTCTGCACATCCTCCCCGTGTGTGCGTGGGTTTCCTCCGGGTGCTCCGGTTTCCTCCCACAGTCCAAAGACGTGCAGGTTAGGTGGATTGGCCATGATAAATTGTCCTGAGTGACCAAAAAGGTTAGGAGGGGTTATTGGGTTACGGGGATAGGGTAGAAGGGAGGGCTTTAGTGGGTCGGTGCAGACTCAATGGGTCGAATGGCCTCTTTCTGCACTGTATGTTCTATGTTCTAGAATGTTACCATTTATTGTGAGGGGAATTGATGCAAAGTGGGGAGGTTATGCTTCAGTTGTACAGGACATTGGTGAGACCACATCTGGAGTATTTTCTACACTATCGGTCTCCTTATTTAAGGAAAGATGTAAATGCGTTAAAAACAGTTCAGAGTAGGTTTACTAGACTAATACAAGAAATGGGGGGGATGTCTTTTTAGGAAAGGTTGGAGAGGTTAATCTTCTATCCATTAGAGTTTACAAGTGTAAGAGGCGACTTGATCGAGACCGTTAATACCCTGATGGGCATTGACAGGGTGGATGTGGAGAGGATGTTTCCCCTTGTGGGAGAATCAAGAACTAGGGTCCAGTGTTTAAAGTAAGGGGGTTGCTCATTTAAGACAGAGATGAGAAGATTTATTTTCTTTGGTTGCTGGAACTCTTTTCCTCAAGAGGCAGTGGAAGCAGAATCTTTGAATATGTTTACGGCAGAGATAGATTCTTGATAAGCAAGGGGGTGAAAGGTTATCGGGGCAGGCAGGAATGTGGGGTTGAGGTTACAATCGTATCAGCTATGAACTAATTGAATGGCGGAAAAGACTGGAGGGGCCGAGTGGCCTAATTCGGATGATCGTATGTAGCTGTTTCTTGATATATGATGTGAATCAAATTGGTTGAAAACTGATGTGATGCTGGAAATTTTAGGAGGCCACCAAAATTGTACATTTGGCACTTCTAACTGAAAATGTGTGCAAATACTCCAGCTTTGTCACTTGCACAAATGTACTGGGTACCCCATCATTGAATATGGGGATCTTTGTAGAGCGTCTTCCACTGTTGTTTAATTCTCCATCATTTATTTATACTAGATGTGACAAGGAGTGCAGAGCTTTGATATAATCCACTGGTTGTGGGACTGTTTAGCTTTTTTCTACAGCCTGCTGCGTCTGCTGTTTAACATACATCCAGTCCAAAGTCATAGCTTCACGGGGTTCGTCGCATTTTTAGGTAAATTTGTTGCTGCTCCTGGCATGCTCTTCTAAAATACTCTTTCAGCTTCTGTTGATCCCTGGTTTGTGGTAAAGGTACAATGAGGGGTGTGTCAGGCCATGGGGTTACAGATTGTGGTGGAGTGGAATACAATTCTGTTGCTGAAGATGACTCTCAGTACTTGATGGACATCCAATGTTGAGATGCTAGATCTATTCTGGATCTATCCCATTGAGCATAGTAGTGGTGCCAAAAGATGCAATGGTATCCTCTCTATAAAGACAAAACTTTCAACTCATAAAATCATAGAATTCCTACAATGCAGAAGGAGGTCATTTGGGCCACTGAGTCTGCACTGACTCCCTGAAAAGTGCGCCCTACCTAGGCCCACTCCCCTACCATGTCCCCACAACTTAACCTGCACATCTTTGGACTGTGGGAGGAAACCTGAGGACCCAGAGGAAGCCCATGCAGACATAGGGAGGAAGTGCAAACTCCACACAGACAGTTAATGCAAGGCTGGAATTGAACCTGGGTCCCTGGCGCTGAGGCAGCAGTGCTAACCACTGTGCCACAAGTTTTGTGAGGTGGTGACTCCTAGCATTACTGTCATGGACAAGTAGATTGGTGAGGGTGAGGTCAAGTAAGTTTTTCCCTTGTTGGTTCTCTCACCGCCTGTCACAGGCCCAGTCTGGTAGGTTAATGCTTCAGGACTCGGCTATCTCGGTCAGTAATGATGCTGCCAAGTAATTCTGGGTGATGGCTATTGAGGTCCCCCACCCAAAGTATAATTTGTGCTATGGCTACCTTCAGAGATTCTTCCAAGGGGCATTCAGCATGGAAGTGTATTGATTCATGAGCTGAAAGAGAATAGTAGGTAGCAATCAGTGGGAGGTATCCTTGCCCCCATTGGAACTTTTGCTATTAGTCTTCATGGGATCTGGAGTCAATGTGGAGTGGTTTGGAATCAATGTTGACTCCCAGGACAACATCTGCTGATTGATTGTAGACCACAGTACCGTCAACTTCGCCCCACCTGTGGGGCAGGACATACACAAGACTGATGATGGAAGAGTTTGAAATGTAGGTTTCTGTCAGTATAATAGTGTCATGCTGTTGCTTAACTCGTTCTTCCAATTTTGGCACAAGTTCCCAGATGTTTGTGAGGAAGGCTTTCCACGACTGACTGGGTTGGGCATGCCTTTGAAGTATCGGAATCCAATGCCTAAGTAATTGCCACGTAGCCCACCTTCTTTTAATCTTCTTAAACTTTGCACAGTGGTTTGAAAGACTGAGTAGCTTGCTGGGCCGTCTCAGAAGGCAGCTAAGAATTCAAACTCAAGACAACTCTGAATCAACAACAAAACTATTTTCATAAAACAGTAACTCCTATAAAATGCCAGCCAATGTAGTTGGGCCACAGTATAGAAAGATGGTGGTTTAGTGGCAATTCCACTGTACTAGTAATCCAGAGATCCAGTGTGAGGTTCTGGAGACATGGGTTGAAATCCCACCACAGCAGCTGGTGGGATTTAAATTCAATTAATAAATCTAGAATTGAAAGTTAGTCTCAGTAATGTTGACTATCATTGATTTTCGTAAAACCCATCTGGTTAACTAGTGTCCTTTATGATATGGAGATGCCGGCGTTGGACTGGGGTGAGCACAGTAAGAAGTCTTACAACACCAGATTAAAGTCCAACAGGTTTATTTGGAATCACTAGCTTTCGGAGAGTAGCTCCTTCACTAGGTGAGTGAAGAGGTAGGTTACACAAACACAGCATATATAGGCAAAGCCAATGCTGCAAGGTGGTACTACGAATGCGAATCATTGCAGGTAATTAAGTCTTTACAGGTCCAGACGGTGTGAGGGGAGAGAGGGATAATCACAGGTTAAAGAGGTGTGAATTGTCTCAAGCCAAGATAGGCTTGTGATTCCAAACAAACCTGTTGGACTTTAACCTGATGTTGTAAGACTTCTTACAATGTCCTTTATGGAGGAGATCTGCCATACTTATCTGGTTTGGCCTACATGCAACTCTAGATTCACAAGCAATATGGTTGTCTTTAAAACACCCTCTGAAATAGTGTGGCAACCCCTCAATTCAAGGACAATTAGGGATGGGCAACAAATGCTGGTCTTGCCAGTGATGCTCACATCCCATAAAGAATAAGAGAAAAAAAATTAAATCAGTTCAGTTCACTGCATCTAAGCCAATGACTATTCTGGCCATTCATCCCATAAATCTAAACGTTTGCATACTGGAGACCTACAAATGTTTTGGTTATGACCAGATCCTTGAAGATGCACTTTGAGGGAGAAAAGAGTTCAGGTAAGAGACAGCACATTAACATTTCATACTGGATACATTTTCAATAAAAACTTTCTCCAACATAATTTGTCACCCAAATCATTGGATGATGCGTAAAAGGTTAAAAGAAAAGTACTACCATGCCTTGTCAAGCTCAAGAATAAAAAAAAATCAAGTTGCACTTTATGAATAATGTTTTAAAGGGAGGAGTAAAATACAGTCTTTCTTTGACATTTCTCACACTGGGAAACCACAAGCAATAAGGACCTACACAGTGGCTTCAGTCTTCATTTCACTGAATCAATAAGCAGCAACTTAATTTTTAAACCTGGTTCGTTGTTTGATTTTAGATGTAATCACAAAAGAGTAAATATTAATTTCTTCATCACCACTTCCAACTTGGTAGTTCCATATTTGGTTACTGGTTATGTCTGCGAAAGGCATTATTGCTACAAGGCAGCATTGTACGATAATTATTTCATTTTTCCTACCTGGCTGTATAAGTCGCAGCAATCCTTCGTGTTGAGCCACCTTGGCCTTCCAGTTTCTTGTCTTGTTAGTTGCCATCTCTAATTTTTTCGCCACTTCCTGATACAAAATGATATAGAATTGAAACAGTTGGTTGCACCATTATATCATATAGCTTCAATTGCTATGTTTACCTCCAAGATTTCTTCCCATCTCTTCCTCTCCTGAAAATTTCACTTCTTGTTGGCTGAGGGTTGCACAGGCATTCAGCAACACTTTTATACCCCCCTCTTGTGATTACTAATTATAAGCAAGTCTTGACAGGCAATGTTGATGGGCCTTTATTTTTTGGAATTTAGCAATGCTACTTGTTCAGGGAGAGATTTAGCATGGATCTTGGAAGCTACATCATATTCCAGGCTGATAGGAAAGGGAAGTTGCAGATGGGGCAATTGTTTGCAAGGGAAAGATGATTAAAGAGTGAGTTACAAATCAGGGGCAGATTTAGCCTTCTATGTCTAAACTAGAGCAACCAAAATGAATCCCATTAAGCTGTTCTCTCCTTATTGACTTGCTATCATCTGCTTCAAATATTCATCCAATTTTTCTTTAAACTGAACAAGGATCTCTAATTCGCTACCTGCAAGTTCCCCTCAAAGCCACACACCATCCTAACTTGGAACTGTGTAATTGTCCCTTCATTGACACAGGGAACTCTCTTGCTAACAACACTGTAGGTGTACCTCCACCAGCAGTTCAAGGCGGCAGTTCATCACCACCATCCTAAGGGGAATTAGGCACGGCCAACAGGGAGCTGGGAAGATATATAATTTGAAAGGAATTCGAAGAAATATTGTTTATGTTCTGTCCTCTCCAATGTCTATGCAGAAGCAATGATTAAAGAATGTTTAAAGATTGGTGGGGTGGGGGAGAAGGGGGTTGCGGGTGAATGATAACATTAGTTGGATTTGCAGAGGACAAAGCAAAGTAGCAAGCACAGAAAAAGATTACAAGAACTAGAAGATAGGCTGGTAATAGCAGGTATGAACTTTGGAATGAAAGTGAACAATGCCAAAACCAAAGTGATGCATATTTAAAATTATCAAGAGATATTCATATATTCACTAGAGCAGTTGCATGAATTCAAGTATTTAGGAAGCACAGGATTTACAGATAGAAGATGCAACAAATAAATGAGAACAATGATAATCATGGGAAAGGCTGCCTTTAATAAGAGACAGTAACAAAATAAACTCAATTGGGGGCGATTCTCCCAAATGGAGCCCATGTGTTCGCGCCGTTGTGAACACCGTCGTGAACGGGCACGGGGACGACCGATCGGGCCATCACGGCACTGGAGCGGTTCACGCCGCTCCAGCCTCCATTCCCGGTGCCAAATGGGCGGCGCATCAACCCGTGCGTGCGCAGTTGAGCCGCGCCAACCTGCGCATGTGCGGGGGATTTCTTCAGCGCGCCGGCCCCAACTCAACATGGCGTCGGTCTTCAGGGGCCGGCCGCGCAGGAAGGTAGGCCCGGGGGGGGGGGGGGGGACCAGACCCCATCAGAGGTCCTCCCCTGGGACAGAGCCCCCCCACCCCTCCCCCCAGAGGCCGCCCCCCGACCCTCCGTGCAGAGTTCCCGCCGGCAGCGACCAGGGGTGAATGGTGCCGGCGGGACTCTGTCGTAACTGCACGGCTGCTCGGCCCAACCGGGCCGGAGAATCGGTGGCCCTGCCGATTCCAGCGGCCAGCGCCGCGCCAACCGCACCAGCGCAAATGGCACAGATTCTCCGCACCTCGGAGAATCAGGCACCGGCGTCGGGGCATCGTGGCGTGGTTGCTGCGATTCTCCGGCCCGGCGCGGGACTCGGAGAACCGCTCCCATAAAGCCACTTGTAAAAAGTAGGATTTGGAGTGTTGTTTTGTTTGGTTGTGAGACTTGGACTAATGCAAAGAGGAAAGCAACTTCCTAAATAGCTTTTATTGTGAATATCTAGTTCATAATTTATGGGCGGAATTCTCCGTTGCCGGCGCTAAAATTGCGTTTGCCGATCGGCCAGAGAATCCCCGTTCATGACCAAATCAGGGGAGGCGCAGCTTTTGTGAAGCTCCGCCACCTCCAAAGCAACGTACTCAGAGAGAATGCCGTGCGCCGTACTGATGGCCTCAGGACATTGCCTGAGGCCTGCCCCCCGATGCTCTGCCCCCAACTGACCGAGTTCCCGACCATGTGGGTCCGTCATGGTCTCCCCGTCGGGAACCCGACATGGCAGCTGCAGACTCAGTCCATCGCCACCACAGTCGGGGGAGGGCCGATCTGCAGGCAGTGCGGCTTTATAAGCGGCTGGGGGCACTATTGGAGAGTGGTCAGGGGCTCGCGATGCTGCCAAAGGGGAGGCACTATTTCGCAGGCCAGGTCCGCGAGCGGCCGACGTCATGTTGCATGGAGCGGCCGCTGCCGTGTGCATGAGTGGTCACAGACCCGGCAATTCTCTGGGCCGTATTGGCAGCTAGGACCGGGTGCTCTACAGAGCCAGCATGCTAGCCCCCAGCTACAGGGAGGATCGGTGGCCATTTTGCACCCGTGTTTCGGGCATAAATCGCCACCGTTCCCACACTGGCGTGAGGACATAGCCTCATAATCGGAGAATCCAGCCCCATATGTTTTAGAATATGATTTTTGGTTTTAGGAACATAAAACCTTTAGGTTGGAGATTAAAGTGTATATTTTAGATTAATGGAAAATTATGGGTTAGGAAACTGGTAAACATCATCAATATAACGGCAAATTAAACATGCCTAGGTTTAATTAACCTGTATTTATCTTACAAACTCAGTTTGATAGTGAAAAAACTAAGCAATAGGTGACACATTTCTGGACCTCTTGGTAGATCCAGGGTGTCTACAGTTTTCTCCATAAAATTAGTTAGAAACTAGCAATTCCAGGGAAATAGGCGGTAAAACTCCAGTACAGGTAGACATTATTCATAACAGTTGGAGAATCAAAAAGTTGTGTAGAACATAAAACTAATTAACTTGCTTTTCAGTTTGAATATCCCAAAGCATGTCATGTTGTCATGGGCTTTGGGAGTTTGAAGACTATTTTGTTTAATTATCTGGATTTTGCCCACATAAAGGTAAAAGGGCATTTGGATCGGGTCAGTTGGATTGCGAAAATCAAATTGGCAGACGTAGCCATCAGGACGAATTCATAGAGTGCATTCAAGAGAGTTTCCAAAAACAACATGTTGCGGTTCCAACTAGAGATCTGGTTATTTTGGAGCTGGCAATGTGTAATGATGCGTATTTTAAAATAATCTCAAAGTTAAAGATTCCCTCGGAAACAGTGACCATAACATGGTAGAATTTAGCATTCAATTTGAGAATGAGAAACTAGGGTCGGAGCTAAACTTTTAGAAAGGGTGATTACAAAGGAGCAAGGTCAGAGTTGGTTGGAATAGACAAGGAAAGGTGTTCAGCAGAAAAGGTGGCTGATTAGCAATGGCACACATTTATGAAAGTAGGTCATGACTCACAACTCAGATGAGGAAGGAGGATGCTAGGAAGGAGATAAATCAACAATGGTTAACCAAAGATGCTGAGGATAGTATTAAACTGAAATAAAATACATACAATATGGCAAGGATTGGAGGTTAGCCAGAAAATTAGAAACATTTTAAAAACCAACAAAAGATGACCAAAAAAAGGGAGATAACATGAGGATAAAATAGCATGCAAGTTCCGCAGTTAACAGGGAAGGCAAATGGAATGTTGGCTGTTATTTCATAGGGAATGGAATATAAAAATAGAAAGTTTTGCTAAAACTATACAAGGCACTGGTGAGGCCACACCTCAAATACTGTGAACAGTTTTGGTTCCATTGTCCAAGGAAATATACACTGGCTTTGGAGGCAATCCAGAGAAGGTTCACTAGGTTGATCCCGGGTATGGATTTTCTTTTGAGGAGAGGTTGAGTAGGTTGAGCCTCATTAGAAGAATGAGAGGCAACCTCATTGAGACATAGAGGATTCTTAGGAGGCTTGACTGGAAGATGCCGTGGCGTTGTTTCCCCTTGTGGAAGTGGCTAGGATCAAAGGGCATAATATCAGAGTGAGGGGTAGACAGAATTTAAATCAATGTCGGAATCACAGATTATGGAGATAAGGTGGCAAATTGGAGTTGGGGATTATCATATTAGATCAGTCATGATCTCATTGAATGGTGAAGTAGACCTGATGGGCTGAATGGCATACTTCTGGTCCTATGTCTTATGGTAGAAGGTACTTTGGAATTCATGAGAGGAAAAGCAGCTGGAGGATTTGTCCATCTTGCAGCTAGAGGAAGAAGTCTCCAGTGGTCCTCACAGAGCTTTGTGGCTGAAAGCAGTCAATCAGCTTGGAATAAGCAGAGTGGAAGTATCTGCCAGGACTTGGGAATCTGCAATTGTGCAGTTAGCAGCTATAGAGAGGTTGTGAGACCACAGATGGATTAAAACCAGACATTTAAATCCTGAAGCAAGAAGACAGTGAAGCTGATGCTTGAATTGGAAGGGTCCACAGATATGTTGTCTTATTATTTAAGGAAAACTGGAGGATAGCAAAAAGCTGACAGAAGGATCCCCATAAATCTTGGGCCTTGGAGAAAGCTGAAATATTGGGGCTTTAATAAGGACATGGGGAGTCCACGACCTACCAGCCACGTTGCTCTCCGATAGGAGTGCATTGTGGCCGGTAGATCCCGGGTGAAGCCTACCGTGGTCTTCCCGACAACCACAACGCCTCACGGTATCTACCCAAGTCCCGCAAAGCCTCGGGGTCAGGCGCTCGACCAAGCCATGCTCGCTTAGGTAGGGTATAAACGTCTTAGTCATGCCTACCCGGTATTTACTAGTGTCCCGGGGTTTACCGGCCTCCCCAGGGAGACCACAGCTGGGCGCCGTTCAGTACTGGTGCAGGCAAACATGGGCCAGATGGAACGGCACCCGTGGGGTCTCCCAGGCCATTGGTGGCCCCTTGGTGGTCAGGGGCAGAGCAGGAGGGCTCCCTGGCCCTGCCCTCGAAATGCAGGCACCTTGGCAGTGCCAGGATGGCACCTTGGCACTGGCATCCACGTCCTGCCAAAGAGCTCTGGTGACACTGCCAAGGTGGCAGGAGCACTGCCAGGGTGGCAATGCACAGGTGCCTGGGTGCCAGTGTGGCACTGCCTAGGGTCAGGGCCCAAGGGGGGCCATGTCCAGGAAAGGTGGGTAGAGGGGGGTATGAAGGGTGGGGGATTCAGGGCAGGTAAGAAGGGACCTTTGGGAGTTTGAGGGAGTGGAACGTGGGGGTCCCAAAAGGCGTAGCCTGTAAGGGGATGTGGGGGTGCTGAAATGGGATTGCCCCCAGGGACCCCATAGTGGAATGTCCTCACTTGGAGAGGGGGTGGGTGGGTAATACCCATTTGTGTGGGGGGTGACACTGAATGCCTATGGGTGGGAATTTGGGGGACCCACAAGCCCACTTAGAGATAATGGCACCCTTTCAAAAAGGTGACACGATCTCGGAGTTCAGCTCCCAGTGATGAAGAAATTGTGAACTGTGGGCTAAACCAGTGGGAAATGTTAGTAGTCAGGCTTCTGCGGCACAATCTGGTGAGCACCACACAGCTGCTGATGTACATCAGGTGGAGGCAGGAACCCAAAGGTGAGACAGCAGTCAGAGGGCTGCTGGATCCCAGGACCCAGCTGGGTGCCAGCCTGATGCTGAGCCTCTGGTACAGGGTTACCCAGAGCTGATGGAGACAATAGGGAGCAGTGGGACATTCAGAGGGAGAGTGTCACTCTGGCAGATCCATAGCCAATTGGAGGAGTCCCAGAGGCCACGGGCACATGAGATGTCGCCGGCAATAGTGGCACCAAGGCCGACACGATTAGGGTGGCAACCGCAGTGGAGAGCCTGGTGCATGACAGTGGCACCATGGGTGAAGGTAGCCAAGGCATTGTACAGTCGGTGACGGCCATGGCTGAGGGTCTCGGCAGAATGTCTGACTCGTTCGGGGAAGTGACCAGTATCAGGCTGACCTTGATGAGGTTCTGTGGGACATGCCCCGCTCTCAGATGGGCATGGTCGAGGCGTTGCGCAGCTTGTCCCAGTCACAGGCAGACATTACTGAGACACTGCAGAGCATGGCCCAATCACTGATAGCATCGCTGAGGGCGTCGACACTACGGTGCAGACCTTGGGGAATCGCCAGAGCTGGCAGAGCCAGATGATGCAGGGGCAGCCATGGCTCGAACCAGCTGCCCCTCCGATCCAAGGCGAACCCCAGGGCCTATGGGTACTAAGCGGGAGGAGGAGGCGCCATGTGCCAACCCGGACCAGTCCCATGGAGTGACGATGGTGGCCACCAGCTCACCCCCATGTTCCACCCCTCTAATGAGGCCACGTCTCACAGCCAGAACACGGGACAGGGTGGCACAGCTGTGCCCAGAGCCCCCAGAGGATGCCTGCCAGGGGCATCAAAGGCAACGGGACGAGGTAAGCAGCTAGCTACCTCCACCTCAGATATGCATCCTGGGGACACACCTAGACATAGCGGTAGAGCTAGGAGGACCACGCACATCGAGGATCACTGAGGGCACCAGGGGAGGGGTGTGTAGGTAGGTAGGGGGTGAGGGGGTGGGGTGTGGGAGAGAGGGCAGCACCATCGTGAGTGTGGGAACTTGTATTACACATTAAACACCCTTGTGCACAACTAGTATGGCGCCTCTGTCACATTCTTCCGCAATGCAGCATAACCTCCGAACCCTCAGCCCATCTCTCCAGGCATCGCCCCCTCCCCATGGCAGTCACTCACCCTCCAGCCATGGCCCCGGAGCTGTGTCTTATCCCCTGGGTGTTCGAATGTTGACTGCTAAATGTGTGGTGTTGCCTCCCGCAGTATTCAAGCAGAGTGTCCATGCATCAAGGTGTGATTGGGATGCTTGGCATTGAGCCCTATATGCTGCATGGCCCACCCATCCTCGGGAATCCACTTGGGTTGTGTGAAGTGCTCACTTAACCAATATTGCCAATTCCCTATCAGCAATAGGCTTCAGGCACACGGCCAGAAGCCTCGGCTGCCGGTGGAAGTTATGGGTGGTCGGTGGGGCAGATGGGCAGGAACAGGAGTTGCCCCCGGAGGTACAGATGATGCAGGGGTTGGCATGGTGGTATTGCGTGTGGTTGCCCCCTCAGCACCTCACCCCCCCACTCCCAATGCGGCCCACCCCTGCGGAGGGTCCCCTACCTGCAGCCAGCACTGAGGTGGCAAAACCAGCGCCCCCGATCTCTTTGCTTACGAGAAAAGATGGCTACTCACCTCCCTGGCTCCCCAGGTTCACGTTTTTCAAAAGGAGTACTAATCGGCGCCATTGTGTTCACTTGCTGGGGAGGCCACTGAATGACGGGAGGCCGCTGGATATGGGGTGGCTCCCGTTAATTGTATGGAAATAGGACTCAAGTGGTGATAATTGGTTTCTCACCACGCTACGGAGAGATCCCGATTTCATGTCGGGCCGGTTGCATTGCAAACTGTTTGGCGCCTGGTGCGATTCTCGTTTTCTGTCTCTCCCGTTATTCACCGGCCTCGTTTCGCTCAAGCGAGAGAATCTAACCAGGCCAGAGAATCATGCCCTTAGAAACCTTTCTGTTAAATCGCGCCCAAAGTTTTATTTACACAAATGATATGTACACAATCCAGTAGATTCCTACCGGGTTTCCTGTCCAGGTCGGTGCCTTACTAGCCAACCTTATGTATATGGGTTATTTAAGCTGCCCCGCCCCTAGCGGGGGGAGCTTGTACTCCGCAAGGAGTGTGGGGACCACAAGCATTCCCACCCCGTAGGTTCCGTGCGGGATATTACATGGGGAATTCAAGTAAATACTGGAAAGGATGTGGCATAACTTTGGGTTGGTCCCTAAAGAAGTAAATGAACCTTCAAGATTCTTGTTAAATAGACAGGAACCCAAGAGGAGAAGTAAAAAGGAGAACTGAGTTTATAGCCTAAGTCTTTGTAAATGATAGTGTTAAGTTGGTGTTGCTAGTTTTGTTTACTTTTTTCTTATTTTATAAAGTTTGCTTCTGTTTTAATAAAAACATGAAATCTTGAGGTGGCAGTTAAGCTCTGGGTGTTCAGATTTCTATTTAAATGCTCACGGTCTTTAAAAGGATGGTAACACGTTGAAATGTGGGTTTGGAGGACATTGAAATGTGGGTTTGGAGGACATTGAAATGAGGGTTTGGAGGACATTGAAATGCGGGTTTGGAGGACATTGAAATGAGGGTTTGGAGGACATAGGTAAGGATCAGCTGGACAGAAAAAGCAACAAATGGAGAAAAGTGAACCACCGAAGAAACTTGCTGAATGTTATTAACGAAAGGCAGAGAGACTGAAAGGGCCCAACCTAAGAGACATTACGTTGGGAAGATTTCAAAGGAAACGGTGAAGAGAAAAGAAGAAATGGCTTGAAAATGAACAGAGGCTATTGGGGAATGAAAAAACTGACACTGGACAGAGGGATACGGAGCAGCTATATTGCTGCTAGCGTTCGGATTCAGAACATCTGCTCGGGACAGGAACTAACATTATCCTAAACTGTATTCTGTACTGATCCTTTAACAATTCTTATTGGATTCACAAAACAAATATGGCAAAACTCAGCAATTGTTTCTATCGCTAGCACGGTAAAATGTTTGTGTGGTGATTTTGATTGTTGTATGCATCTAATTTAACGACTAGCCAATGAGACTGCTGAAACGGGCACTGTATTAAAGGATGGGCAGTCTTTTTCAGATGATAGCGATTTCGCAAATTCAGTTCAGCACTTCAACAGAAAGCGTGAATCAGTAACCAAGAACAAGGAATAATATTTGAGGCAATTATGCAATCTCCCACCGAGAGTGTATCTCTCTGTGCATTACCCCGTATTGCTCAAGTGCTTGCTTCCTCTCCTGCTCAAGTTCCTCCAGTTGCTTCATCGCTGCCTCCAGTGCACGCTCCTTCATTGCTCTCTGGTTTTCCAGTTCCTGCTTTTCTGCTTCTGTCATTTCTATGGTTTGTTTCTGCTTTAAATGCAGTCTCTCCAAATCTTCTCGTTTACTGCACTCGTCTTCCAGCAACCTGCAGTCAAGAAGCAAGATACTGACATGGTTAACAGGAGCTAAGTGTCTAAATGCTTTTGCTAGGTGCAGAAATCAGTGAACATTGTTCCCTATTCCTCCCCACTTCTTCGACCATTATATGAGATCCCCAGGAAAAATATGAGAGCATACTTTGGGACATTAGGAAAGAGAGAAATATATTGCCCTTAATCACATGGGTGGCACAGTGGTACAGTGGTTAGCACCGTTGCTTCACAGCGCCAGGGTCCCAGGTTTGATTCCCGGCTTGGGTCGCTGTCTGT
The DNA here is from genome assembly GCF_902713615.1 of Scyliorhinus canicula. NCBI lineage: Eukaryota > Metazoa > Chordata > Chondrichthyes > Carcharhiniformes > Scyliorhinidae > Scyliorhinus > Scyliorhinus canicula. The sequence continues at coordinate 169,670,094 of NC_052154.1, read as the reverse complement.
GCGGAGTATGTACATTCTCCCCGTGTCTGCGTGGGTTTCCTCCAGGCGCTCCGGTTTCCTCCCACAAGTCCCGAAAGACGTGCTGTTAGGTTAATTTGGACATTCTGAATTCTCCCTCTGTGTACCCGAACAGGCACTGGATTGTGGTGACTAGGGGCTTTTCACAGTAACTGCATTGCAGTGTTAATGTAAGCCTACTTGAGACAATAAAGATTATTATTAAATCTGTTCCACTGGCTAATTAACTTATCTGGAGCTTTATTCCATTCAATTGTCCTGGCTTCATATCCTTATCAGCAATAATCTACCAATCCAGTTTTTAAATCGAGTAATTAAATTGAGCTAACATCTCAGGGCTTTTTTTTTGGAAGTTCCACACCTCCACCACTCATTGTGTGAAGAAGTGTTTGCGAACGACCTGCGACCTGACTCTAATTTTAACGGTTATGTCCCCATGACCTTGACTCCCCCACCGGCAGAAAAATGCTTCTATCTACCCTCTCACCTCTTTTCACAATCCTAAAAAAAATCACTTCAATGATGATTCTGGGGAATACAAGCCAAGTTTATGAGCTCTCCACCTTATCTAATCCTTGTAACCCTGGTAACGTCATAGTGAATCAGTGCTGCACTTCTTTCAAGGTCAAGGTGTGGTGCTGGAACTGTGCACAGGGTTCCTCACGTGCTCTGAACAGGGGTTTGTATAGCTGTAGCAAAACAACATTCCCATTATACACTCCAGTCCTCAACTGAGAAGGGTTAACATTCCATTAGCCTTTTTATTGTACCTGATCACATTTTAGTGATCCCATTGCTGTTTTCTTACCATGGCTGCCTAGATGACTTGCAGCTGGTTCAATAATTTTCTGATGGATCTCTGACTCTAAGAAACAGTGGTTTCCTCACCATGTGACAAGTTCAAAGTCCTTCTTTCAAAAAGGGGTGGTGTCTATTGATTTGTTCCCCTTTCTTGCCATTTGAATTTCACCCAGTCTTGGATTGGATGGGAGACCCTCATAAGATAATGAAGGTCATGGGAATCGTTTTTTTAACGTTTTATTCAAAGCATTTTCATATAAACAAACAAAAGCAGAAGAACAACCAAACATGATTATAAACAACCAACACCCACTCCACCCCCACCTCCCCTAATATCAAGGCCCTTCTAACGTCCTGCCTTCCCCATTTATACCCCCTTAACCACCCATTGATCTCTCAAACCTCCTTGAAGAAATCCATAAACAGCTTCCACCTCCAGATGAACTCATCCACCGACCCCCCTCACGGCGAACTTGACCTTCTCCATCCTCAGGAATTCTGCCAGGTCGCTCACCCACACCCTCAGCTTTCAGCAGCTCCGAATCCCACCACCCTAGCAAATTTGTCTCGGGGCCGTTGGACTCTTAGGTCTTCTGACACCACGAATATCATCACCTCTGTACTCGGGGCCACCTCCACCCCGAGCACCTTGGACATTATATTCACAAACCCCTGACAGAACCCCTTCAAGCATGGACACGCCCAGAACATGTGGACTTCCCGCCCATGCTTATCCTCTACCCCCTCAAAGAACCTACTCATCTTTCTTACTGTCATATGCACCCTATGTATCACTTTAAACTGGATGAGGCTTAGCCTCGCACACTACGAGGTCACATTCACCCTCCACAGGGCCTCTGCCCATGTCTCGGCCCCCACCTCCCTTCCCAGAGTCACGGGACTCTCCAGGCTTGTCCTTGGATGTCCAGTCATCAATCCCTTTCTAACTGTGCCACACCAACCACACCCTCATCAACAATCCTCTCCCTCACACCCTCAAACAAAGAACCAGCCCCATTCCCACCCTCCTCTCTGCGCCTGCCTCCTGGCAACCCCCCACTTCACTCCCGTTAGCTAGGCCACCCAGCTAGCATGGTGGTCCCCACCCAAAGCCTCCAACCTCCCTACTTCCCTCAGTTCCCCTCCCGCCCCTGTGTTGTTACTCGTGTCTTAATAAAGCTCGTAGTCTCAAATGTGGAGAAGATGCTTTATTGTGAGTTCGTTCTCTCTTCAGAGCTGTTTCCTAAGGTTACCTTCAGCGCTCCTAGCTGGTATGTGTGGGTGTCTGTCCTGCTCCAAGTTCTGCCCTCTGTGAAGTGTGTCCTCACTTCCTGTCCCCGTCTATTTATATGGCTCTCCCGTGCCCCCTCTAGTGTTTGCTCAGTTGTATTGCATCTAGTTAACTTGTGATCACCACATCCCCCTTTTTCTCTTTACATATTTTCTGTACATCGTTAAAGAAAATTGTACATCCTATCCCGGTGTATTTATAGCTCTCCCTCTGGTGTTTGCTCAGTTGTTTTGTATCTAGTAAATCTACGATCACCACATCCCCCTTTTTCTCTTTACATATTTGCTGTACATTGTTAAAGAAAATTATAGAAAACAGTTACTTATGATATGCGTATCTATACAGGTGATGGTGCTATTGCATATTGTACAAAGCCAATGTAGTTATATGTCCAATCTTAATAAAAACATTTATGAGTCCAAACTTGATGAATTTGTTCAGAGCTTTTTTTTTTTCTTTTTGTTGTTGATGACGTGGTGATATTGATATTGCAAGTTCGCTGTGAATGTTGTTGGTGTTCCTTGTTATTTTAAGTACCCAATGCATCATCCCGAGGTGTTTGCATGGTCACCTCACTGACGTTGACTGGCATGGACTTTTTTTTGTGCTTGTGGTGTTGATTTATTGTCTCATCCGCCTTGGATGCTGGTGTGCTTGCTCGTTCTGGAGCAGACGTGAGTTTGTGCGATTCGTTGTCATCCCATGACATGTTTGTAGTCTTGTCATCGTTTTGCAGTGTGCTGTGGCATTGTCCTTCATGTGCCGAGTAGTACCATTGTGTACAAGTCGTTGTTTCATTGCTGTTGTTTCTGTCGTTCCTGTTTTTGTTGTTTTCGTTGCCGTACTTGTTGCTGTTTTTGTCGTTTCTGTCTTTGGTGTTGGCACTGTCGTTGTTCCTGACTTTGTTGTTTTCGTTGCCATTCGTGTTGCTGTTTTTGTCGTTTCTGTCTTTGGTGTTGTCGCTATCTTTGTTCCTGACTTTGTTGTTTTCGTTGCCGTTCTTGTTGTTTCTGTCTCTGTCGTTGTCGCTATCTTTGTGCCTGACTTTGTTGTTTGTCTTGTCGCGCTTCATGTTGCTTTTGTTCTTGCTGTTGTTGTTCTCGTTTCTGCTGTGCTTCTTGCTATTGTTGTTGGTCTTGTCGCGCTTCATGTTGCTTTTGTTCTTGCTGTTGTTTGTCCCGTTTCTGCTGTGCTTCTTTTGACTTTTGTTTTTCTTGTTATACTCTATTCGTGTCCCGAGTGGATAATTTGAGTAATTGAGCATTTCGTCTCGAGAGTGGTGCGAATGATCTGATGTTGCATCGGTGCAGGTGACCTCAATCATTTGTGGAGAATTGGATTCCTCATCTTTGCTTTTTTGGTGCTCCTCTTCCGGAGTCAAATTCTGCTCGATTTCATTTGACGCGGTGTCTCTGGATTCTTGGCGCTCCTCTTCTGGAGTCAAAACCTCCATGATTACAATTGACGTGATGTCTGTGGACTCCTGGTGCTCCGCTTCTGGAGTTGAAATCTTCATGATTTCCGTTGATGTTGTCTCACTGGACTCCAGGTGCTCCTCTTCTGGAGTCAAAATCTGCATGGTTTCTTCTGGCTTGGTCTCTCTGGACTCCAGGTGCTCCTCTTCTGGAGTCAGAATCTGCATGGTTTCTTTTGGCTTGGTCTCTCTGGACTCCAGGTGCTCCTCTTCTGGAGTCAAAATCTGCATGTTTTCTTTCGGCATCGTCGCTCTGGACTGTTGGGTGGCCCGACTCTGTGCTTCTGTACAGACAAGCTGAGAACTGTCAGTCTCGCTGTGATCCTGTACGTCGAGTGCGATCACCTTGTTACTGTTCTCGCTCTGTGCGTCGGTACAGACAAGCTGAGAACTGTCAGTCTCGCTGTGATCTTGTACGTCGAGTGTGATCACCTTGTCACTGTCTTCGCATGCAGTGGGTAGAGGTGCATTGTCTTCTTCTTGTTCATGTGAGCTTGTTAGACTTTCATAGTCTGCTTGTGGTTGCTCAGATACTGCGGGTTTACCTGCATGGTCTTGTTCATGCATGGTGTTCGCCAGGGAGTGTTGGCTTGCATCCCTTTTGGAGTCTTTCATTACTCGCACTGTGGAGCCTGTCATCGCTCGCTCTGTGGAGTCTTCCTGTGCTCTCTGTGTGGCGTCGTCTTCGTCTAGGGTATTGCTGTCATCCAATGTATCGACGAGCTGCCATGGCATCATGGTGTTGGATTCATCTACCATGAGTAGAGTCGTGTTGAGCTTTGCAACGGTGTCGCTGATGCTGTGATCAGCATGTCCAAATAACTCCTCCATGTCTGAGTAGTATTCTTTGATACCCATTGAGTCTGCACCGACCCACTAAAGCCCTCACTTCTACCCTATCCCCGTAACCCAATAACCCCTCCTAACCTTTTTGGTCACTAAGGACAATTTATCATGGCCGATCCGTCTAACCTACACATCTTTGGACTGTGGGAGGAAACCGGAGCACCCGGAAGAAACCCACACACACATGGGGAGAACGTGCAGATGCCGCACAGACACTGACCCAAGCCGGGAATCGAACCTGGGATCCTGGAGCTGTGATGCAACTGTGTTAACCACTGTGCTGCCCTATCTTCCAGGGCCTCTTTCCTCTGCTGCTGAAACCTATCATTGAGAAACTCTACCAACTGCTCTGTCGACCACTGGGCTGGCAGAGCAACTCCCTTGCCCTCCGCCATCTTTTCTTGTGGCACACGACGAAGATTCACCTGCTCCGGCAGCTCTTTCCTTCTTGCCCCACTCCTAGTCCGAGGAACCACAAAAGAGGAATAAAACCTTCCTCAGGCACTCCTGCACCTCTTGCTCTCAAATTCTTCACCCTTCAGGCGAGGAAAGACCAAAAAAATCCACCTTGAGCGGGAGCCACCAACTGTGCGACCATCCACTCCATAGTCGCCACCGGAAACTGCGAGGGCTCTTGTGGTCAGTGGGTGGTGTCCCTGCCTCTGAGCCAGAAGCTCTGAGTTAGAGTCTTACCCAAGGACTTGATGGGCAAGGAAGGTGCGTTCATAACGTGGCCAAACAGGTTGAGTATCAACCTACAAAATCCTTCCAATGCACCAATGGCAGGTGGTAAGAGTGGGGGAGACTCCTGGTCAGCCATGCTTGATGTGGAGTGATGCTCATCAAGCTATAAGTCTCTGGCGACAGGGTAACAAGCTATTCCAGGAAAGGTCAAAGGTCTCGCTATGGCAGTATATGAAAGTCTGTCTTGTGTACCACGAGGTGTGGGAAGGTAAGCAATATGGGAATTTATTTACATTTGCTAACACACATTGAGTTTGATGTTCCTTTTGTCCATGGTAAAACAGAGCAAGGAGCTGGTGGGAATGCTATATTCTTTTGTAGGTGGTCGATCTCTAAACAAAGGGCTGTGTGAATTCCCAGATGGCTGTGAATGTTCATATTTAATTAGATATTTGTGAGAGACGCAAGACTGCCTGGAGCTCTGAAGCTGATTTGCAGTGGCCATTTGAACAGACTGTGATCAGAAATTTTAAAGTATTGACTGAAGGTTGATAATATACTGGAACATGGCATTTGCAATTTTCCAACCTTTTCTTGAATTGAGTGTGTTTTGGAAAATGTATAGCTAAAGCATCTTCGATTCCTCAGCTACATCCTTTCAGATTTTGGTATGGAATCATTAGTTTCTTGGAGCTTTTCAGTCTTTAGTGACATTATTTTTCTCATATGTTTTTTTGTTAATGTTAACTATCGTGAATTCCAGTCCTTGCTTCATTAACTTAACCATAATGTCAGATATATTATCCTCTTCGTCTACTGTGAAGATTATCACAAGGTCTTGTCTGCCATTTCCTTATTTTCATTTGTGATATTATCCAAATCTGTTTTTACAGCACCCATGTTATCCTTGACTACCCTTTTAACTGTAAAAACTGTGTGTTAATCTCAATACCCCTCAAGTTTCTTTGCGGGTTCCTTTATGCAGCCAGCTCATAATATCCTCTTTGTTGTCCTTTTCTGTTCTTTATATCTTACCTAGTGGCTTAGCTTTACGCTATTCTTTGCACATTTTTATTCTTTTAGTTCTGTGTTATCTTTCACCTCTTTTGTCGACCACCCAGTATATTTGGTAAGTGGTGGGGGAAACTAGTTCAAGTCGATGAAGATAAATGACATGAGGGATATCTATAAAACCCAGAAGATAATGTATGACCCTCCCTCACATAGCTACTCCCCCCTATTGTCAGCACTGACAGGAAATCTTTCCTGACGGACAGGAGAATTAGTAAAGAGCAAATGGTTGAGCACATCAGGTGTGTGCTTAACTGCCCATCCACTGTAATGGGGTAGCTTTTGACAAGAATCCAGCATGGTTCATATGTGAAAACCTGGAGGACAAACTCTCTGCTGTGGAGTTGACAAAGCTACCAGATCCCTATCCTCAAGCAGGAATTTACAAATCCAGGGGACCCCAGCTATCCATCCAACTTATAAAATTAAATCATATAATGTAGGATCAATAAATCACTCCTCAGGGGTTCAAGGATGCCACAAGTGCTCACTTGTACAAAGGCAAATGGCAAAAATCTGTGTGTGACAGCCACAAAGGAATCTTGCTGCTTGTGATAGCTGGTAAAGTTCCAGCAATAGTTCCACTCAACAGGCTGGTAAACCACATGTGTACTGCTAGAAAGTTAAAGATGGTTCAGGAAAGGCGCTTGTGACATGGTGTAAAGCAGGGGTGTGTCATGGCCCTGTGCTCTTCAGTATTTTCTTTGCTGCTGTGTTGTCTGAGGGATTAATGCATGTAAGCTGTTTGTGATGGGGCTCCTTTGAGCAGAGTTGTCTCATGGTGGTAAGAACATGAAACGACACACTTTTAAAGTTATAGATATTTCAATTAAACAGGCACGCACAGACTTGGCAGTTTGGCACAGTCAGAAGGGCAAACGTTTTCCATCCGGAACCGAGTCCCTTGTGATTATCAATCTTGCTGCCCTTCTTTCTAAATTAGTGCCTGACTTCTAATACTCGCTGCAGTAACTCACCAAGGTTCCTTAGACAGCACCTTCCAAACCCACGACCACTAGCATCTAGAAGGACAAGAGCACAGATACCTGGGAACCCCACCACCTGGAGGTTCCCCTCCAAGTCACACATCACCCTGACTTGGAAATATATCGCCGTTCCTTTGCCGTCTCTGGGAAAAAAAATCCTGGACCTCCCTCCCCAACAGCACAGTGGGTGTACCTACATATGAAGGGCTGTAGCAGTTCAAGAAGGCAACTCACCACCATCTTCTCCCTTTCCAACCATTCAGAGATTTCCCTTTATCCTAGCAAACACCACATCCTTCAGGAGATCTCTGTTCTTAGCCTGCCTCACTGTTCCAGTGAAGCTCAAAGTAAAATTGAGGAACAGCACTTCATCTTTCGATCAGACACATTACAATCTTCCAGACTCAACACCGAGCTCAACAATTTCAGACTATGAACTCTGTCACGTTTTGTTTCCTTTTATTTCCAGGTTTTGGTTTCTCTCCTATTTTCGCTTTGAGACAGTAGCACACTTCCTCTAACCGTAAGTTTATTTTGCTGTTTCTTTTCTTGCCGAATCACCATTCGCTTTTTGATCCTGCATTAGCTTTTCCGTCATTTAATATTTCATCTTAGAAGAGACCGTCTTTGCTAATAACCGATTTACATCGCTAACTTTTACCAGTTCAGATAAAAGGTGATAAACCTGAATGTTAACTCTGTTTCAGGCTCCACAGATGCTGCCTGTCATGCTGAGTACATGAATCATAAAAGGTTCAGCAAGTAACTAGAAAGGCAAATGGGATGTTGCCATTTATTGCAAGGAGAATGGAACGTAAAAGTAGGGATGTAGGGATGCTTTGCCACAGTTGTGCAGGGCTTTGGTAAGAGCACATCAAGAAAGGATGTACAGCATTAGATGCAGTTCAGAGAACGCTCCTGTGGTGAATGTAATATATATATATGATAATTCACACGGTCTTTGTAAGCGCAGTAGCGCTATCCTACCACTAGGGGGAGTAGCTCTGGGAGTACTCAGGAACTTGTACTGGGCTCCACCCTTGGCTCCGCCCATGACTCCTCCTCCTAGTGCAGCTGTATAAATACCCTTGTCCAGAGTCAGCCTGAGTTCACTAAGAGTTCATCAACGGGTAACAGGCTGGCTCTGAAGTCAGTCGATTAAAGCCTGGATTCATATCGGAAACACGTGTCTGGTGAATTGATGGTTCCATCAGCTCCTGTGGCAGATTGCTGGGATAAAGGGACTGTCTCCTCATGAGGAAAGGTTGAACAGGCTGGGCCTGTATCCAGTTCAGAAGGTTGATAGCTGATCTTATTGAAACATGTAAGATCCTGAGGGGGCTTGACAAAGTGGACGCTTAAAGTGGACTCCCATATGGGAGACAGAGTTAGGGGCCTCAGTTTAAAATTAAAGGGTCTCCCATTTAAGATGGAGATGAGGAGAATATTTTTCTCTCAGAGAACTGTCTGTCTGTGGAATTCTCTTCCCCAAGGAGCAGTGGAGACAGTCACTGAATATTCTTAAGGCTGAAGTAGGCCGTTTCTTAACTGACAATGGAGTCAAAAGGTATAGGCAGGAAAGTAAAGGTCACAGCCAGATCAGTTATGATCTTGCCAAATGGTGGAGCAGGCTTGAGGGGCCGAATGGACTAATCCAGTTACTAATTTGCATACTTGTATTTCCCTGGCACCCTCCGTGATTCTCCCCCCCCCCCCCCCCCCCCCCACTTGCAGAATCGCCGCTCGCCGCTTTTCACGGGGACCGCCGATTCTCCGGCCCGGATGGGCCGAGCGGCATGGCGTTCTCGACCTGTTCACGCCGGCGGCGGCCACACCTGGTCGCTGCCGTCGTGAACATGGCGGCAAATCTTCGTTTGTGGCTTGTGGGGGGCGGAGAAGGGAGTGAGCACCACAGCCGTGCTCGGGAGGGGACTGGCCCGTGATCGGTGCCCACCGATCATCGGGCTGGCGTCTCCAAGAGACGCACTCTTTCCCCTCCGCCACCCCGCAAGATCAAGCCGCCACGTCTTGCGGGGCAGCGGAGGGGAAGACGGCAACCGTGAATGCGCGGGTTGGAGCCGGCAGCCGTCGTGACGTCAGCCGCGCATGCGCGGGTTGGAGCCACCGTCGCGTCACTCACGGCGCGCGTCAAGGCCCAGCGGCCGAGATTTACGGAACGCCGCTCCTAGCCCCCTGGGGGGAGTGAATAGGGTGCGAGGAGCGGCCTCTGAGGCCGTCATGAAACTTGGCCGAGTTCACGATGGCCTTCCCGATGCCGCACGGGAGCGGAGAATTCCGCCCACGATTCTCTGAAAAAGAAATTGCCATTGCAAATAACTGCAAGTTTAAAATATTTGATTACCTGGTCTGAAGTTTTCGGACGGTTTCCTCGTCTTGTCGAGCCTGCCGCTCATCCTCAAGGGCTTCCTCAAGCCTCTTATACATTTCTTCCAGTTCCTGAACACGTTGCAGGTATTGCTGTAGTTCAGAAGATTTCTGAGCTACTTTCACCTCCATTTGCTCTCTAATCTGAAAACATCAGGGCACAAATAAGAATCGTGATCTTTCCGAATGAACAGGAACCGCACATGGGGAGCACAGGTGCTTGGACCTGGAGTGAACATTAATGGGTCTTCACAGGAGTGAACTGTAGTGAAGCGGCAACATACGCTATTATAGAGAGACAGGATGCAGGAACACAAATTAAACTCAGGTTACTCAGCTCAGCTGTGGTGTGGTCAGCTAAAGTCCAGTATTGACGCACAGGGAGAGAAAGTTTAGCTTTAAGAAGAATACAAGGGGCGGAATTCTCCGACCCCCCGCAGGGTCGGGGAATCGCCCGGGGCCGGCGTAAATCCCGTCCCCACCGTGGCCAGAATTCTCCGTCACCCGGGAATCGTCGGGAGCGGGAATCGTGCCCTGCCGATCGGCGTGCCCCCCGCAGCGATTCTCCGGCCCGCGATGGGCCAACGTCCCACCGCTGTCAGGCCTCTCCCGCCGACGTGGTTTAAACAACCTCTGTGCCGGTGGGATTGGTGGCGTGAGCGGGCCCCTGGGGTCCTGGGGGGGGCGCGGGGCAATCGGAGCCAGGGGGATGCCCTCACGTTGGCCTTGCCCACGATTGGGGCCCACCGATTGGGGGGTGGGCCTGTGCCGTGGGGGAACTCTTTTCTTCCGCCGCCTCCACCATGGCAGAGGCAGAAGAAACCTCCTCACCGCACATGCGCCGGTGGTGACGTCAGTGGCCGCTGACGCTCTGGCGCATGCGCGGACTCACGACGACCGGCGAAGATCTTTCGGCCAGCCCCGGCGCCGAGCGGCTTGGCGCCAAAGGCCGTTGGTGCCAGTTTTGGTGCCAGTCGGCGGAGCGGGAGCCACTCCAGCGCGGGCCTAGCCCCTAAAGGTGCGGAGAATTCCGCACCTTTGGGGAGGCCCGACGCCGAAGTGGTTGGCGCCACTCCGCTACGCCGGGACCCCCCCCGCCCCACCAGGTAGAGGAGAATTTCGCCCAAGGTCTTGGATGGACAGAAAAAACAAATAGCACTTGTATTTATTCAGGAAGAGGCGAACACAGATTCTCAACTGAAGATTGATAAATTGACCTTGCATTCTATGGCCAAGACTATTTTCTTATTAGCAGCTTTACAAATAAATTATCTCAGTGTTCCTATGTGACAAATGGACAAATAAAAATAAAATCAGACAGACTTCTGACACCTGACTATTGCCGATCACCAGAAAGCATGCACTATGTTCAGAAGTAACTTAGCTAAGGTGCACCTCATTTTTAATGGATAGATTCATTCAAATTTGCTTTAAGTACATTGGGCGCGATTCTCCACAACGGCGGAGAATCGGGAAGGCTGCTGTGGAAGAGGCCGTCACCCACGGCAGCCTCCGCGCCCCCTCCCTTCTCCCCCCCCATCGGGGCTAGGAGCGGGGCCCCGGTGGTCTCGGCGGCGCGGTATGACGTAAGCCGCGCATGCGCAGGATGGACGGCTCCAACCCGCGCATGCGCGGACGACGTCATCACGCAGACGCCTCCGACCCGCGCATGCGCGACGCTGTCTTTTCCCTCAGCCGACGTGGCCAAGGTCGTATTGTACAAGAGCAATGTGCGATTTGGTGTGGTGTACCTAACTTGTCTTTGAGTGACTTTTATAGAGAGACTGTTACTTTGATGCACTGGGGGCGAACTAAATAATTGCTGATTGTTTTGGGTGTATTTGTATCTATTGCAGGATTTTTGTACTGTGGATGAGGGTATGTGGTCATGGGGATTTGCTGGAGGGTTTTTTCTGGGCAAGCTTGGAGTTTTTGAAGTTATCTGTGGGATGGGGGGTTGGTTTTCTGTTTCCCTCTTTATGTATTAAAGTTGAATGTGGGCAGGGGGCTGGCTGTTGCTATGATTGCTTTTCTTTTTTGTGGGTGTCACCCTGCTAGCTGTAGAGTTAGCTAATGGGAGCGCAGGAGTAGTGGTGCTTTAGGGATTTTTTTCTTGTTTTGTTTGGAGGTGGGAGTGGGGGGGGAAGAGGAGACGGGCCGTCCTGTCCGGTTGATAACTTTGAATGCAGTGGTGTTAAATGGTCCAGTAAAAAAGGTCCTGGGTGTTTGCACACCCGAGATGTTTGAAGGATGTGTGGTGTTTTTACAGGAGACCCATTTGCGGATCAAGGACCAAACAAGGTTGCATAAGGGCTTTGTGGTCCAGGTATCATCTGGGTTTCGATGGTAGGGAGGCTTCAGTGTTGATTAATAACAGGGCGCCATTTTCAGCGGCTACTATATTAGTGGATCCAGGCGGGAGGTATGTAATCGTCAGTGTGTCCGTTGGCAGGCATGTTGGTGGTTCTGGTCAATGTGTATGCACTGAACTGGGATGATACACTATATATTAATAAGGTGTTGGCTTCACATCAATTAATTTTGGATCCTCGGCTGAATAGGTCAAGTCTGAAGTCTCTGAGTCCATCAGGCAGGGTAACGGCGATATTGGTGTTAATGGAACATATTGGGGGTGGGGCAAATCCTTGAAGATTGGATACAAAGTTTTCTCTTTTTTTCTCACATCCATCGGGTCTGGTGGGTAGGTCTCTTCTTCCAGGGGTGAAAGGGGCAGGGTACTCAACGATCGTTATCTCGGATCATGTGGACCTGAAATCAGAGCCGGGCCCTTCTCAGCAACCCACATGGAGATTGAACACGACATCCCTGGTGGACAAGGGACATCCCAGCCATTGGGGAGTATGTTGAGTTCATTAGGAGCAAGGCCATCTCGCCTTCCATTCTGTGGGAAGCTCTGAAGGTGGTCATTAGGGGGAGATAATCTCCTACAAAGCACAAAGGGATACATCTGCAAGGGTGGAGAAGCAGAGGCTGGTGGATTCCATTTTTGAGGTGGACTGCCAGCACTCGATTCCCTGACACCGCAGCAAACAGGAAGAAACTGCAGACAGAGTTCGAGCTGCTCTCGACAGGCAAGGCAGTGAACCAGCCGTGACGCTTGAGGGGATCCTTTTTTGAATATGGGAAGAAGGCCAGTTGTCTTCTAGTGCACCAATTGAAGCAGCAGGCTGCGTCCTGGGAGATAGTACAGATTAGGGAATCAGGCAGTGGGTTTGTTTCCTCCCCAGGAAAGGTTAATGAGGCATTTGAGGCCCTTTATCGAGAGCTATACAAGTCAGAACTGCCAGAGGAGAGTTCATCAATGATGATCATGGAGATGCAAGCTTCCCTTTCCTCACATCTATCCATTTAAAACTGCTGCCTTTTGAAGTGTCTGAGTCTTTCTAGAAAGCCCACAACATTTGAAAAGCCTTGAAATTTAGCAACCATACATTCAGTCCCTTCATTCATGGTAATTTACATCATTTATAAATAGTTAAGGTCCCAGCGCTGATCACTGTGGCACTCCAATGGTTAAATCTTGTCAAAACCGAAATTACCAATTTATTCCTACTCTCTGCATCCTGTCACGCTTTCTGTCATGTTACTCCCTACCCTTATCTTATTTTGTGAAATCAGATCAATTAATCTGAATTTGTGGACCCATAATGTTTTAACTTCTGTAACCCACAGGAGAGCTATAAGCCAGCAACTGGCTGTACTTAGAGGCCACTTGCACAAAGATGCTCTAATGTGGTAATTACTGTCTTTTGTTCAAGAAAAACAATACACATCAGAGGCGGAGTTCTCCGACTCCCCCGGGGAGTAGGAGAATCGCCCGGGGCCGGCGTCAATCCCGCCCCTGCCGTGTTCCGAATTCTCCGCCCCCTGAGATTCGGCAGGTGAGCTGTCCCGTGATCGGGGCCCACCGATTGGCGGGCGGGCCTGTGCCGTGGGGGCACTCTTTTGAGACCCCCTCCCCTGCGCATGCGCCGGTATGACGTCAGCAGCCGCTGATGCACCGGCGCATGCGCGGACTTCCGCCGGCCGGCGAAGACCTTTCGGCCCCGGCTGGCAGGGCACCAAAGGCCATTCGCGCCGGCTGGCGGGGCGCCAACCACTCCGGTCTCAATGTGAGGCCTTGGCCCCTAAAGGTGCGGAGGCCCAACGCCGGAGTGGTTCACGCTACTCCGTCCTACCGGGACCTCCCGCCCCGCCGGGTAGGGGAGAATCCCGGCCCAGATTTCTCTTTGTCAAACACTATTTGTGAATACTGTTGTAAGGGTTTGTTCAGTAGGTCTCAAGAAGAGGTTCAGAGGCTGGGGACGTCAGACACTAACTTTTTATTGATATCAGAAAACTATATATACACAAGTAAAAAGTATAGCCCAGGCTAGGAGCAAACTCCAAGCTTACCTCTACACAAGTCTCTAAATTAGGTCTACTCCATTAGCTAACATGCCTGCTGGCCGCATAGGTCTCTTGTCATGAAACTCTTAACATCAGACAGTGGGCGGAAATGTTCTCCAGTCCTGTATTAATCTTTGCTGTGCCTAAACCCTTATACTATAAATATTGTAATAGTAAATAGGTGGTGTATTATTGAAACCAAAGCATATAGTGCATTGTACTTACATTTTTTTCTCTCTCTAGCTCCTGTCTGAATCGATCTTGCAGCTGAACCTGCGTCTGCAGACGTTTTGTCTCCTCAAAAGCAGCCTGTTCTGCAGCATCCTCCAGTTCCTTTAGAAACATAAGGCAAAAAGAGACCATCAAAACTCAATATATTACATTGGCCACGTCGGATGTTCTATCCTTTCTTGACTCCAGACTCGGTGGCAACTCAGGAGGATTTCTTATTAAGTGAATGGTACGGACACACTGAGTTCAACAATTTTAGATTGTATACACTACTCCCATTTTTGTGGATAGAGTTGCTGGTAATGGTTCTGTTTTTATCATTTCAGTTCTTCTAACCGATCTTTTGTCTCTTTTCTTGCCCATTACCATCTCCTTTTGCCTGGCAGCATCAAACCTTCTGTCATTTAGTCACTCCTGCCTTCTACTCTACATCAGGCTTTGTCCTTTCCTCTCGCCTTTCCTTGCCTCTGCGTTTATTTAAAATCTGTTACATCTCTAACTTTTCCCAGTTCTGATGAAAGGTCATCAACTTGAAATGTTAATTCTATTTCTCTCTCCACATCTGCTGCCTGACCTGCTGAGTACTTACAACATATTTGTTTTCAGATTCCCTGTTCCAGCAATATCTGGGCGGGATTCTCCGACCCCCCCGCCGGGTCAGCGAATTGCCGGGTAGGGGGGGTGGCGTGAATCCCACCCCGCCGCTCCCCACACCGGCTGCCGAATTCTCCAGGGGCAGTTTTACGGGCGGCGGTGGGGATCGCGCCGGTCGGGTGCCGTTGGCAGCGGCTCCGCCGGCAATTCTCCGGGCCGAGTGGCCGCCCATTTTCGGCCAGTCCCACTGGCGTGAAATGGACATGGTCCATCCCGGCGGGACCTGGCTTGGAGGACGGTTAGCAGGGTCCTCGTGGAGGCGCGGGGAGGATCCGGCCCTGGGGGGCCCCCCACGGTGGCCTGGCCCGCGATCTCGGCCCACCGATCTGCTGGCGGGCCTGTGCCATGGGGGCACTCTTTCCCTCCACGCCAGCCTCTGTGAGGCTCCGCCATATGCCGGCGTGGATAATAAACCCCTTGTGCATGCACCAGAACACGCTGGCAGTCCTGCGTAAGCGCCAAATCGTGCCGGCCGGCAGAGGCCCTTCGGCGCCGGTTGGCGTGGTGCCAACCCCTCTAGCGCCAGCCTAGCCCCCGGAACTGCGGAGGATTCTGCAACGTCCGGGGGCGGCCCAATGCCAGAGTGCTGCATGCCACTCTTGGTGCCGGTATGGGCCACCCTGCCGATTGCGGGAGAATCCCGCCCTCTGCCTTTTGTGCTGCAGTACTAGTTGATTGAACAGCCTGGTCTCTAATAACTAGGTGGTTCTGTCATCAATTTTCCAAACAGATACCTCCTGGAGCCCTTGCAGCCTATGTGCGGCATGGTGGCACAGTGGTTAGATTCCCAGCTTGGGTCACTGTCTGTGCGGATCCTGCATGTTCTCCCCGTGTCTGTGTGGGTTTCCTCCGGGTGCTCTGGTTTCCTCCCACAAGTCCTGAAACACATGCTTGTTAGGCGAACTGGACATTCTTAATTCACCCTCAGGCGGAATGTGGTGACTAGGGGATTTTCACAGTAACGTCATTGCAGTGTTAATGTAAGTCCACTTGTGACACTAATAAAGATTTATTATTATTATTAATATTTGCCTTACATTGAGTTAACTTAA
This sequence comes from Scyliorhinus canicula, assembly GCF_902713615.1. Classification (NCBI taxonomy): domain Eukaryota; kingdom Metazoa; phylum Chordata; class Chondrichthyes; order Carcharhiniformes; family Scyliorhinidae; genus Scyliorhinus; species Scyliorhinus canicula. The sequence continues at coordinate 169,654,191 of NC_052154.1, read as the reverse complement.
CATTTGAGAGTTTATGGCCATTCTAGGAGGAATAGGGCCGGGAGGGAGAAAGTTCAAATACTGTTTGAAGTACAGTTGGAAAATGCAACAGAAAGTCTGGCAAAGTAAACAGCGTCCCTGCCTCTCAGTCAGAAGCTCTGGGTTCAATGGCCAAGGACGGTGGGTTCATACTACGGGAAAATAGATTGATAGTCAACATGTAATTCCTCCCAACATGCCTATGGCCAGCGCTAAGTAGGTCTAACATAGAGGGAAAATATACAGTAAATGGCAAAACTCTTAAGAATATAGAAACGCAGAGAGATCTCGGCGTACAGGTCCACAGATCTTTGAAAGTGACAACACAAGTGGACAAGGTTGTCAATAAAGTATATAGAATGCTTGCCTTCATTGGACGGGGCATTGAGTATAAAAATTAGCAAGTCATGCTACGGGTGTATAGAACCTTGGCAAGGCCGTACTTGGAATATTGCGCACAATTCTGGTTGACACACTACCAGAACGATGTGAAAGCTTTGGAGAGGGTACAGAGGAGGTTTACCAGGATGTTGCCTGGTCTGGAGGGTGTTAGCTGTGCGGAGAGGCTGAATAGATTCGGACTGTTTTCAGTAAACACACGACCACTACCATCTAGGAGGACAAGAGCAGCAGATATCCAGGAACACCACCACCTGGAGGTTCTCCTCCAAGTCACTCACCATCCTTCGCTGTCATGGGGACAAGATCCTGGAACTCCCTCCCTAACAGCACAGTCGGTGGTGTACCTACACCTCAAGGACTGCAGCGGTTCAAGAAGGCAACTCGCACCACCTTCTGAAGAGCAACTAGGGCAATAAATGCTGATCTAACCAGCGATGCCCACATCCCGTAAATTAATAATTTTTAAAATTAGTACGCCGGAAGTTGAGGGCGACCTGATAGAGGTCTTCAAGATTATGAGGGGCATGGATAGGTTGGATGGGCAGGCATTCTTTCCCAGGGTGGAGAGGTCAGTCACTAGGGGACATAGGTTTAAGATCCGCAGGGCAAAGTTTAGAGGAGATGTGTGAGGCAGGTTTCTTTACACAGAGGGTGGTGAGTGCCTGGAACGCGTTGCCGGGGAAGATTGTGGAAGAAGATACATTAACGGCGTTCAAAAGGCATCTCAACAAATACATGGATAGGATGGGTATAGAGGGATACGGCACTAGGAAGTGCTGAGGGTTTTGGCCAAGGGTGGTATCATGACTGGTACAGGCTTGGAGGGCCGAAGGGCCTGTCCCTGTGCTGTATTGGTCTTTGTTCTGAGAGTGGAAGTTTCCCCGGGTCAGTCATGTCAAGTGGCACTCCTCAAGCTGGGGCAGCAGGGTAGCATGGTGGTTAGCATAAATGCTTCACAGCTCCAGGGTCCCAGGTTCGATTCCCGGCTGGGTCACTGTCTGTGCGGAGTCTGCACGTCCTCCCCCTGTGTGCGTGGGTTTCCTCCGGGTGCTCCGGTTTCCTCCCACAGTCCAAAGATGTGCGGGTTAGGTGGATTGGCCATGCTAAATTGCCCGTAGTGTCCTAATTAAAGTAAGGTTAGGGGGGGGGGGGTTGTTGGGTTACGGGTATAGGGTGGATACGTGGGTTTGAGTAGGGTGATCATGGCTCGGCACAACATTGAGGGCCGAAGGGCCTGTTCTGTGCTGTACTGTTCTATGTCTATGTCTAGACCCTCCGGTGACAGGCCAGCAACCTGTTCCAGGAAAAACTAGCCAAGGAAACAGACAGATGCATATTTGTTTTCAAAAAGTGCCATTGATTAATCATTTACCTGAAGAGGCAGAAGAGACCTTGATTTAGTCTCTCAACCAAAGGACAGGAGAGGACAGAGTCAGGAGAGCAACGAGAACCAAGGGAGCAGTATCAAGGATTTAAACTGAACTGTGGGCAGAGAGAATTGTACGGCATAGGAGAAAGAAAAACACCAAGTGGAGGGTAGCAGGTAGACATTTCATTGAATATACCTATAATTTAAAGGAGATCAAGTAATTACTTTAAAAAACAAAAGTAAGCTAACTTGGTTAAATACACAACATTTAATTAAATATTCTATTTTGTCCAGATAAGATACAAGTCTGAAGTTTATTTCCAGTCTGTTTCGATAATAGTCAAATAAAGGGAAAACCTGGCAGGGTGCTTCATTCCTGTTGAACACATCCTGCGCCAATGTGTAAACTACTTAGATGCTTATAGAATTTACAGTGCCGAAGGAGGCCATTAGGCCCATCAAGTCTCCACCGGCCCTTGGAAAGGGCACACTAATTAAGCCCACATCTCCACCCCATAACCCAGTCACCCCACCTAACCTTTTTTGGACACTAAGGGCAATTTAACACAGCCAATCCACCTAACCTGCACATCTTTGGACTGTAGGAGGAAATCGGAGCACCCGGAGGAGACCCATGCAGACACTGGGAGAATGTGCAGACTCCGCACAGACAGTGTCCCAAGCCGGGAATCGAACCTGGGACCCTGGAGCTGTGAATCAACTGTGCTAACCACTGTGCCACCGTGCTGCCCTTCTTCTGTTCTGAACAGCCACGTGTGCTGGAAACATCATCAGCTGAAGGAGCTTGGCCCTTAGTTTTCAGAGGTTGAATTGCAGCTGATATCAATGCAGTTCACCTGCGAGGCCCAGAGCTACGTGCATCGCACGATAGGTCCCACGCCATAGTTTTAAGAATGCGCAGGCAGCGCGGAAATGGGTGATTGCCAAGGAGGACCAGACAGGTAGTGCACAAATTGTGGTTCATAGTACTGCTAATGAAGTAGGTAGAAAAAGGCACGAGGTACTGAAGGCAGGTTTTAGGGATCTAAGAAAGAAAGTGATAAGCAGAACTCTGGAAAATGGCAATTTCCAGATTACAAAACCCAAATACCACAGATGTTGGAAATCAAATAAAACCCCAGAAAATTTTGGAAATGCTCAGCACACGTTCTGAAACGTAGCTTTGTTCTTCTCTCCAGAGATGTTGCTGGACCTGCTGAGTACTTACAGCACTCCTGATTACTCTTGGTGCCACACACTAGCGAGGACAGAAATAGGAGGACAGTGCTGGTGAATATGTCGCTGATACGTTTGGGCAGTAGGGAGATCTTTAGATTCCAGAGGCATTGAGGTATGTTCTGGACCAATGTGGGATCTTTATCAGCTGGATAGTTACACCTTAACAGGATCAATGTGGTCACAAAGAGGTTTCCTAGTGTCCTTGAGGGAAGTTATGGACTAACTTGGTGGCGGGGATGGAAATCAGGGGCTTGGATTCAGAAAGGAGAGAAACAAAGCTGGAAATAGCTGGAAATTAGCACACAAACATGAAAAGCAGAGGAAAGAAAGGTCGGAAAACGGACTTTGGAAATGCTTAAAGATAAGTACATAAATGGAAGGAATCTAGTCAATGAGTCAGAAAACCCGAGGGCACAGATAGGCAATTGAAAGCATGATATTGGGATTGTTATTGAAATATGGCTTAAAGGAGGGCAGGAATGGCAACTCAAATTTCCTGGTGACAGAATTTTAGGTGAGATAGAGGGGGATTAATAAAAGATGGAACAACGGGAGGGGGAGTCACAATTTTGGTTCTTCTTCTTCCTTGGCAGTTCCTCAGGGTGGAGGATGACTCGCTTCCACTCCATGGGGTGGGTTCTGCGGAGGCTGAATAGACCAATTCTGGAACCACAGACACTGCCACAGTTGGTGATCAATGAGTCAGGCGGGTGGGACACTCTGGATTCTGTGCGCCCTTTCCACTGCTTACGCTTGGCCTCCACGTGCTCCGCAGTGATGCTCGAGGTGTTCACTGCCTTCGCGGATGCTCCTTCTCCAGTTTGTGCATTCTGGGGCAAGCGATACCCACCTGCCGGTGGGAATGTTGCATTTATTTAGGGAGGCTTTTTAGAGTGGTGCAGCTGGTTGAGCATGACCAGTGCCTTGATACGGTGGTGTTGGCCTGGGATAGGAGGTTCACTTCTCCTGCCAGTGGATTTGAAGGATTTTGCAGAGGCATCATTGGTGATATCTCTCCAGAGAATTTAGGTATCTGCAAGGATATCTGCGGAAAGTTGAGAGGAAATTTGATGGAGATGTTCAAAATCATGAACAGTCTAGACAGAGTAGATTGAGAGAAACTGGCAGAAGATTCAGAGAACACTGATTGAAGGTGACTGACAAAAGAACAAATGGCGATCATGAGAAACAAGTGGTCAGAATCTGGAATCTGCCTGAGTGTGATGAAGCCAGATTCAATAATGGCTTTCAAAAAGGAACCACATGAACAATCGAAGAGAAAGAAAGTCTACAGAGTTACGAGGAAAGGATGGGTGAGAGGATTAGTTAAGTTGCTCTAGCAGGGAACAAGACAGGCCAAATGGGCTCCTTCTGTGCTGTAACCATTCAATGATGAGTCCATTTGTGTTGAACCGAAGAATAATAAAAGGAACTAACACACTGCTGGGAGGGTACTAGAGATCTCCTCACTGTCAGAGGATGATAGTAGAGCAAATATGTAAGCCAATTTCTGAAAAGTGCAAAAACTAAAAGACAATAAAGTATGGAATTTCTACTATGCTAATATTAACTGGGTTAAAATCAGTAAGTTAGTTAAAATCAGGTATAGAGGTCGGAGGATTTTTCAAATGTTTTCAGGAGAATATTTCTAGCCAGAATGTAGCAAGCCTAAAGGGAAGAAGTAGTTTTAGGGAACAAAGTTGGGCAGGTGAGAAGGATATCACCAGGGGAACATTTTGGTAGTAGCTATTAAATTATTTTTCACATAGTTAGGAAAAGGATAAATATAGACCAGGAGTAAAGGTTTGCAATTTGGGAAATGCTGATCTTACTTAGCTGAGACGTGGGCAAATGTAGATTATCAGGGGCCCTTGAGCTCCTCCTGTTTCTGGGCCCCTTATTCCAGCACCCCATCCCCTGACTGTAACTCTCCCCTTCACATCCTTGGAGCCCATATTCACATACCATAGACACACTGGGATCAAACTGTCTAATATAGATTATATACTTCTTGCTTTTGTTCTCTATGCCTCTATTTAGAAAGTCCAGTGAAAGTTCAGGTATAATTAACAACCAAGACTTTGTCAGGTAATTATACACAACTTGGTTGTTCATATAATGTAACCAGCTACGCTTCTTTGAACCTGGCCCTATTCAATAGCTGGACAACAACATCTAAAAGACTTGAACCACACAAGCACCACAAACAACAATCCTGTGTACAAATTAGCATATTTTACACTAAAAGTGACATATTGCTGCATGACTCCTGGTTTCACCTCCAAGTTTATAAATAGCAAAACCTTGTGCCAGTACATTAGCACCAACCAATTCATCTGCAATAATGCAGTTATTTTTATTCACACAAGTGGGCTTTGTTAACATAAAATTTATATTGTGAATTGAATAACAACTATTTTCTCATATTACATTGAAGCCAACCACACTTACAAATGCCCAGCTTAGAGCATATAATAGGAGAAGCAAATAACTGCAGATGCTGGAAATCTAAAATATATTCAGAAAGTGCTGGGAATACTCAGCAGAGAAACAGTCAAAGTCTCGGGTTCATGATCGTCATTAGATCTGATGAAGAGTTCCTGATCTCTGTTTCTCTCTCCACAGGTGCTGAGCATTTCCAACATTTCCTGATCCTATTGGAGTAAAAAATAGCCCCTTTTGCCTGCTCTCCGAAAAGCAGTCAGACCTCTTGTGAGCTTCTCGTTCCCCTTCAGCAAGAAACCCAGCAGCTGCTTGAGATCCAATCTGGCACGTAAACGTGACTTTAAAAAAAAAGGTTACGGCATGAAGAAAATATCTACATCTTGCTTAGCCCCCCCCCCCCCCAAAAAAAACTATTTCCCCCCCCTCCCAACTCTCTCACTCCTCCCCTCACTATCTTGTCTCCTCCCCCACTCCCTCTCCCACCCCTTTGAGGTTTGGAATATTTGGAAATATTCCCGCTGAGGAGCTTGGGACAGCTGTAACGGTGACAAGATGTGCTTCACTTCAGTCCTGCCTAACAATCCAGCTGTCCTGGGTCTTCCTGTTGCTGCAACCACTGCTCCCCCTAGCCTACTCAGCCATTTTGACTCCCTTTAGTAGGCCAGAGCCTGCGGAGGAGGGCAAGAACTTGGTCATGGGCAGACTACACCACCCAGAATGCACATGGACATTCAAATCAATTGGACTCAGGCTCTCATCCCAATTAGCCCTTCATACTACAGAACTTTAATCCAGAGAGGAGCACCCACTGTACGCTTGTGTGTGAGCACATTGAGGCATGAGGTGGCCACGTCAGAGAGTGGCTGGTGCTGACAGTAAAGACAAATCTGTGAGCTGAGCCCAGGTCCTCTGAAGGCATGAGCCCAGATGTTTGGCATCTTGGCAACCCTCCTCTTTTGGGCCCTTGTGAGGAACAACTGTTTGAAGGTAAATCAGTCATAGTATTAGGAGATATCCAAGGTGGAGATAGGTTCAGAATAAATCTATTCCTCATAAAAAAAAAGGGTGGTACTCCCAAATCTAGAACACCCTGGATATCAAGGAGCATTCAGAGTGGAATAATGCAAAAGAGGGATGCTTATGTCAGAGACTGAGAGATCGAGAGATCAACATTGTAGAAAGCCTAGAGGAGGATAAAAAGTGAACAGTGTAATTGGAAGAGAAATTAGGAAAGCGAAGAGTTGACAACAAAATATATTGACAAACAAAATCAAGGAAAACCAGAAATGTTTAACAAATGCATAAAAAGAAAGAGGATTACAGAGCAAAGAGATGGGTCTGTAAAAGAGTTAACCTGTATGTAAAGGCAAAAGGTGTGGGCATGTTAAGATATAGGGCTGGATTCCTCCGCGCTGTAAGAGCGCCATGGGCAAGACGCAGACAATGGGAAAGTCCATTGCACTTGGGCGGGATTCTAATGTCGCCGGGCAGGCGCGGCGGGAAAATCCCGCCCATGGTTTTTCGTGTGTCTTTACTAGGAAGACTGAAGCTATCGTTTTCAGTCCCAGCTCCAAACTCTGTTCCCTAGCTACATTTGACCCCAAGATGAGGATCCAACCTCATATTAGGGCCAAGGCTACCTGGTTGCACCTCTGTAACATTGCCCGACTTCACCCTTGTCTCAGTTTATCTGCTGCTGAAACCAGCATTACCTCTCGACTCAACTATTCCAACACACTCCTGGCTGGCTCCCACACTCCACCCTCCGGAAGCTGGAGGGCATCAAAAACTCTGCTGCTCATGTCTTAACTCGCATTATGCCATTATGCCATTTCACCCTGTGCTCACCGACTTACATTGGTTCTGAGTCAAACAGCATGTTTGGTTTAAAATTTTCATCATCATTTTCAAATCCCTCCATGGTATGCCTGATTCCCAGCTCGATGATCTCCTTCAGCCCGACAACCCTCCAAGATTGACATGCCCCTTTAAGTCTGGCCTCTTGCGCATCCCCAATTTTAATCGCCCCGCCTTTGGTGGCCACAACCTCAGTTGGTCAGGACCAAGGGTTGGAATTCTATACCACTTTGCTCCTCTTCCTATTTTTCTCCTTTTATACCCTCCTTAAAACCGACTACTTTTCCAAGCTTTTGGTCACCTGACCGAATATCTCATGTGGCCTGGTGTTTTTTCTTTTGATGATCCTGTGAAGTGCCTTGGACCAATTTATTAAAATTAAAGCACTACATCTTTACAAGTTGTTATCTTCACAAAACACCATGCAATACATCGTTCTTTAATAAATATTTTATTCAGGAATTTGCATAAAAACAAGATCAATGAAAGCAGAAGCAAATTTATTCAACATAATAAATAACCAACACCCCCCCCCCCCCCCCCCCCCCCGCCATATCCCCTCCCTGCACCCTGCCTTCCCCATTTTAACACCCATCCCTCGCAGCCCCCCCTCCCCATCTGCTGACACCTCAATCCTCCTTAAAGAAATCAATGAACGGCTTCCACCTCCGAGTGAACCCATCAAACGACCCTCTCAGGACGAACTTGACCTTCTCCAGCCTCAGGAATTGCGGCAGGCCACTCACCCGCACCCCGGCTTTCAGTGGCTCCGAGTCCCTCCACCCAAGCAAAATCCGTCTCCGGGCAACAGGGAGGCAAAGGCCAAATCATCGGCCCATCTCACCCCCTGGACTCCTGGGTCTTCCGACACCCCAAATATCGCTACCTCTGGACTCCATGCTACCTTTTACCCCTAATACCTCCTCAGACATTACGTCCGCAAACCTCTGCCAGAAGCCCTTCAGATTCGGACATGGCCAAAACATGTGGAAATGGTTTGCAGGTCTGCGTACTGCCCACATTTGTCCTCTACTCCCTCAAAGATCCTACTCATCCTTGCCACCACCATGTGTGCCCTGCGGACTACTTTAAACTGAATAAGACTGAGCCTTGCACATGACAAGTCCTCATTCACCCTCTGCAGGGCTTCCTCCCACGTTCCTGCTTCCACTAACCCCACCAACTCTTCCTCCCAATTCCGCTTAATGTCCCCCACCGGGGCCCCCTCCGAATCCATCAGCTCCTTGTAGACCTCAGACACCTTCCCCTTCCCTATTCCCTCCCTCGACAGCACCTCATCTTGCCGCCCCAAGGGCCGGAGCCTGGGAAAGAATGGCACCTTCTCCTCATGAAATCTCGGGCCTGCAGGTACCTGAAACTATTCCCCTCGGGGAAAGCTCATGCTTTCTAATTTTGCAAAGCTGCTCCCGACAAACAGGTCCCTGAATTGCTCAATCCCTGCCTGCCGCCACTCCCGAAACCAGCTCTCCAGGTACAAACAGGTATGATTATTACAGATCGGTGTCCGCAGCGAGGCACTCTCCAGTACCAGATGTTGCCTCCACTGCCCTCAAGGCCAACACCACCACTGGGTTCATGGAGTGTCAGGCCGGTGATGACGGCAGAGGCGCCGTCAGCAATGCCCTCAAGCTCGTTCTCCTACAAGAGGCCGCCTCCAACTGCCCCTCCCCCACTACCATTTCCTAACCATAGCGATGTTCGTCACCCAGTAGTAATTCATTATTATCGGCAATGCCAAACCCTCCCCCTCCTCGCCCCCACTCCAAAAAAGCCATTTTGCTTCGGGTATTCCCCGCCCATACAAACCCCCGAGGTCAGTGCATTAACCTTCTTAAAAATGACTTTGGGACAAAGGTCAGGAGGTTCTGAAACAGGAAGCTTGGCAGCACCGCCATCTTTGCTGTCTGCACCCATCCCACCAATGGCAGTGGCAGCACATCCCACCTATTGAAGCCTCCCGACCGAGTCAAATTAACTTATGTAACTGTGACTAACCCCGCGACACATGAATGCCGAAGTATCTTAAGCTCACCCCCACCACCTTGAACAGCAGCTCCCCCAACACTCTCTCCTGCTCTCTGGTCTCAATCGGGAACACCTTTCTCATGTTCAACTTGTACATTGGAGAACTGGCCAAAGTCCTCCAAAATCCCCCTAATGGGTCCGCAATATATAACAGCAGGACGTCCGTGTGCAGCGAAACCCTGTGCTCGACGACCCCCCCCCCCCATACAATCCCTCTCCAGTCTATCGACGCTCCATCTCCTGATTGTGAACTCGAGTTTGTAAGTTTAATAACTTCTGGATAATTTGAGTAATAGTCAATAATGACGAGATAGTCTTTGCCTTGAAAGTAGAAACCATCTATTCCCACTTTAGACCATGGAATTGCAACAATAACCATCATTATGAATTTCTCTTTCTGTTGAGCAGACTGATTTCTTTGACAGATGTCACATTCAGAAACATAATTTTCAATGTCTGAATTGATGCCAGGCCAATACATGGTTTGCCATGCACGTCACTTACATTTCTCAATACCCTGGTGGCCTTCATGGATCTGGATAAGAATCTGTCTTCTCAACTTTGTAGCAATGACTATTCTATCCAGGTTGAGTAAAAATCCATTTACCACAGAGAGGTCACCTTGAACACTTCTGAAACTGAAACAGCTTGCATTTGGCCATCCATCAGTCATGCAGTGAATCACTCGCTGCAAAACTTCATCTTTTGTAGTTTCTTCTTTAATTAGTCATAATTTAACATCAGAAATGGGTAGTGTGTCAGCTAGCATGTCAGCTTGAGCTTCTATCACCTGCACAAGATCTGGAATATTATCTTCCTGTTCAGTAGCACGTGATAAGGTATCTGCAAGGATCAGGGGCAAAATTCTCCCCTACCCGGCGGGGCGGGGGGTCCCGGCGTAGTGGAGTGGCGCCAACCACTTCGCCGTCGGGCCTCCCCAAAGGTGCGGAATTCTCCGCACCTTCAGGGGCTAGGCCCGCGCCGGAGTGGCTCCCGCTCCGCCGACTGGCGCCAAAACTGGCTCCAAAGACGCCGCCCGGCGTCAGGGCTGGCCGAAAGGCCTTCGCCGGTCGGCGTGAGTCCGCGCATGCGCCAAAGCGTCAGCGGCCGCTGACGTCACCACCGGCGCATGCACGGTGGAGGGGGGTCTCTTCCGCCTCCGCCATGGTGGAGGCCGTGGTGGCGGCGGAAGAAAAAGAGTTCCCCCACGGGCACAGGCCCGCCCGCCAATCGGTGGGCTCCGATCGCGGGCCAGGCTACCGTGGGGGCACCCCCCGGGGTCAGATCGCCCTGCACCCCCCCAGGACCCCGGGGGCCCTCTCGCACCGCCAATCCTGCCAGCACAGAGAGGCCTGACAGCGACGGGACTTCGGCCCATCGCGGGCCGGAGAATCGCCGCAGGGGGGCCCGCCGACTGGCATGCCGTGATTCCCGCCCCCACCGATTCCCGGGTGGCGGAGAATTCCGGCCACGGCGGGGGCGGGATTTACGTCGGCCCCGGGCGATTCCCCGACCCTCCGGGGGGTCGGAGAATTCCACCCCAGATCTTTTCCTGGAGAATATACTAGAGAAAAATCATATCTGCTTAGTCTCATGTCATCTTGCTGTGAACCAACACATCGATTGGTGCTGTGAAACCTTTTCACAAGATTCAGCTTAAACAAGCATCAACACCTAGTAGAGATGATTTATTGGCATCAACTATTTCAAATTGCACTGGCAGGTGGATATCATTGTTACTTACTGTTAGACAACACAATCCTCTTGTGCTAATGATGTTGACATTGTAGTCCCTCAGTTGACATTTAGTAGCTTTAATTCAAGGAGGACACTGTACTTTAGAGAGGTCTGATTCAGTGATCAAATTGGCATAAGCTCCAGTATCAACTTGAAAAACATTTAGGACGCATTTGCTCTTAATGGTACATTCCAATCTTTCTTCATATGAACAGATGATATCTGCTTTAAATGTTGTGTTTCAGTATTATCAATCTTGTTGACTGCATCAACAAAGAATGTGTTTTCTAAATCGTATTGTGCTTCAACATCGGAATGAGAAATGTTTTCATCATTTGATCTGTTTTGCACACTTTGAATCTTCATGGCATTGTTAAAAGAGCCGTTTGTTTTCATCTTTTTTTTACTTGAACGCCACTGTGAAGCGTAATGTTTGTTCAACTGTGCCACAACTGTGCCACAGCAATAATGGCGTCAGCAGCGTTGTCTTCTTTCGCATCTTTTTCCCGGGATCACATTTCTGCGTATTCGCTCGCGGCAAGCTCACCCGTTCAACATAAACTTATTGCATCTTCTAACGATAAATTGTGCTGCCTAAGCAAAGGCTCACAAAGTTTTTCATTTTTAATACCAAACACGATTTGGTCACGGAGGAGGGAATCTGTCAGCATAGAGAAGTTACAAGTCTGCGCTCTTAAACGGCGACTCGTGATGAAAGAATCTTCCAATTCGCCTTCTTTTTTGTACCCTTCTTTTAAACATATACCTTTCATATGTTTCATTAATTTGAGCCTTACAATGCAGGTCAAACCTTTCCATTACTGCATTAAAGGTTTTCTTGTCGTCACTATCTTCAAATGAAACAAATTAAACAGCTCTAAGGCTTGTGATCCAGCCACAGTGAGAAACAGTGTGGATTTTTGCTGGTCACTGGCTGACTCTAGAGCTGAAGCAGAGAGATACGACTGAAACTGTTGCTTAAAACTTCTTCAATTTACATTTAGTTTACCAGAGGTTTAAAAGTGTTTGGGAGTCTGCATCTCTTCTTGGTTCACTCTGTGCTTCTAAATGCAACTGGCTTGTAGATTGTGATGGGTTTTTTTGTCACAAAACTTAAGTTCTTGTTTGACAATCTTTTTGCTAATCTAACTAAACCTAACTAAAAACCGTTAGCAATCACTCCTAGTACCATGTTGTGTTCTTTGTTTTAGTTCTTTCAGGATGGTGAAGGTTGTAGTGCTAACAAAGAACAGCAAGTTGTTCCAATAAACAAAGCTGATTTATTACACTACACTGAATTAGATTCGAAAATATTCCTAAGGAATTAGTTAAGTAAAGATTATACTACACATATACACTATTAACTATACTATTAGTTCAACTACCTCACAACTACTCTGTCTTGCTCTTTCCATCTATCTCCCAAAAGTCAAGGAGGCATGTGATAATTATATGGTTGCTCTATAGCACCATCTAGTGACTAGAGTAGTAACACTAGATTAACCCTTTATGTGCTTCACAATACCTACATATTTTGTGACATAGTCCAGTTCAGTTTCTGGCCAATGGTAATTCCCAGGAAGTTGATGGTAAGGTATTCTGTGATGGTAATAGTATTATCAAAGAGCAATGGTTATATTCTCTCCTGTTAGCGATGGTCATTGCCGGGCACTTGTGTGGCATGAATGTAACTTGCCACTTGTCAGTTCAAGCCTGGATATTGTCACGGTCTTGCTGCATATGGACATGGATTGCTTCAGTATCTGCGGGGTCACAAATGGTGCTGGCTATTGTGCAATTATCAGTGAACATTCCCATTTCTGACCTGAGGATGGAAGGAAGGTCATTGAAGAAGCAGCTGAAGATGGTTGGGCCTCCGACACCACCCTGCAAAACTTCAGCAGTGATGTCCTGGAGCTGAGAAGCCTGACCTCCAACAACCACAACCATCTTCCTTTGTGCCAGGTATGACTCCAACCAGTAGAGAATTTTCTCCCTGAATCCCACTGACCCCAGTTTTGCTCAGGATCCTCGATGCCATACTCAGCCAAATGCTGCCTTGATGTCAAGGGTAATCATTCTCACCTCCCCTAAAGAGTTCAGCTCTTGGTTTGAACCAAGGCTGTAATGAGGCTGTAGTGAGGTCATGTACTGAGCAGCCCAGGTGGAACCCTAGCTGGGCGTCAGTGAGCAGGTTATTGCTGAGTAAGTGTCGCTTGATAGCACTGTTGATAACCCCTTCCATCACTTTACTGATGATTTCTTTATTTGTCAGGGAATGTGGACATCGCTGGCTGGACCAGCATTTATTGCCCATCCCTGAGGGCATTTAAGAGTCAACCACATTGCTGTGGGTCAGGAGTCAAATGTAGGCCAGACCAGGTAAGGATGACAGATTTCCCTCCCTGAAGGACATTAGTGGGCCAGATGGGATTTTACAACAATCAACAATGGTTTCATGGTCATCATAGACTTTTAATTTCAGATCTTTGTTGAATTCAAATTCGACCATCTGCCCTGGCGGGATTCAAACCCAGATCCCCAGAACATTACCCTGGGTATCTGGATTACTAATCCAGTGACAATACCACTATGCCACTACCTCTCCTTTGTCTCCACAAGGACTGTGCGGTAGTCACTCCAAGTGACATTTTCGTAGATAGATGCAGACAGGTTGGTGAGGATGAAGTCAAGTATGTTCTTCCATCTTGTTGGTTCCTTTCTTTAATTAGCCAAGATAAACAATGCAAGACTGGGGGATTTGCTAGAACTGTATAAAACATTTGTGTAGCCAGCTAGAGTACTGCAAACAGTAAGGATGTGTTTGCTGTCGAGAGCGTACAAAGCATATTTACAAGCATTTGTCAGGACTGGAAAAGTTCAGCTATAAAAGGAAAGATTGGATAGGCTGGGTTGTTTTCTTTGGAATGAACAAGGCAGAGGGTGGATTTTTTAAAGAAAGGTATACAGTTATGAAGGGCCTGGTAGAGTGAGTAGGAAGGATTACTTCCCTTATCACAGAGGTCAAAAACAAGTAGTTAGGAAACGGATTAAAGGGGAGTCGAGGATAAATCATTTCATGGAGGATGTGGAGGAGGCCTAGTACTTACTGCCTCAAATGTATCTTAACATATTTAAAATGTTTTTGGACATACATTTGATTTCCATATTCTAAAGGGCTAGAAGGGTTAGAATGGGTTAGGGTGGAGAAGGAATCTTGTAGGGGGTCCAGCTTAAGGGCCATGGTGACGGCAATGTTGCCATGGTGCCGTGTAGGTATTTGGGGAGTCCGGTGGTTCAGCCCACGGTGATGATTTGGAATCAGTTGAGGAAGAATTTTAGGGTGTTGCTAACGCCGCTGTGTTAGAAGCATGGGTTTGAGCCGGTGGGTGTGGTGGTGGTGGGGGGGGGGGGGGGGGGGGGGGGATAGTGTATACAGGAGGTGCAGGGGAGTGGGATTGGTCAAGGTGAGGGATCTGTATTTGGAGAAAGGGTTCGCCAGTCTGGAGGAGCTAAGGGAGAGGGTAGAGTTGCCAAGGTGGAATGAGTTCAGGTATCTGGAAGTTAGGGACTTTGTGCGAAAGGTCTGGAAGGGGTTCCCTAGGTTGCCGGGATACACCCTGCTGGAGCGACTGCTGCTGCCGGATGTGGAAGGGGAGGGAAGAATTGGGGATATATACAAGTGGCAGGACATACTGAAGGGGGAGGGTGAACAGCCAGTTGTCGTGTTGCATATAGGCACCAACGATATTGGTAAAAAAAACGGGATGAGGTCCTACAATCAGAAATTAGGGAGTTAGGAGATAAGTTAAAATGTAGGACCTCAAAGGAAGTAATCTCAGGATTGCTACCAGTGCCACGAGACAATCAGAGTAGAAATTCAAGAATAGTCAGAATGAATATGTGGCTTGTGAGATGGTGCAGGAGGGAGGGGTTCAGATTTTTGAGACATTGGAACCGGTTCTGGGGGCGGTGGGACCATTACAAACCGGATGGTCTACACCTAGGCAGGACTGGAACCAATGTGCTAACACTGTTGGGGCGTCAGGGGGATGGGAACCAGGTTAAGAAGTTAGAGGTCAGTAAAGAGGCAGCAACTAAAGCCAGTAAGGTACTAGATAATAAACTCATTGTGACTAAGGGGAAGAGTAGACAGGGAAGAGATGATGAACGCAAAGGGACAGGTGGTCCAAGGTGCATTTGTTTTAATGTGAGAAGTGTAGCAGGTAAGGTAGATGAACTTAGGACTTGGATTAGTACCTGGGAATACGATGTTATTGGTATTACTGAGACTTGGTTGAGGGAAGGGCGAGATTGGCAACTAAATATCCCAGGGTACAGATGCTTCAGGAGGGATAGAGAGGGAGGCAAAAGGGGTGGAGGAGTTGCTTCACTGGCCAGAGATGATAGCACAGCTGTGATTAAGGAGGGCACAATGGAGGATTCGAGCACTGAGGCAATATGGGTAGAGCTAAGAAATAGGAAGGGTGCAGTAACATTGTTGGGACTTTACTACAGGCCTCCCAAAAGCGAGCGTGAAGTAGAGGTACAAATATGTAGACAGATTATTGAAAAATGTAGGAGCAATATGGTGGTCGTATGGGAGATTTTAACTTCCCCAACATTGAATGGGACTCTTGTAGTGTTAGAGGCGTAGATGGAGCAGAATTTGTAAAGAGCATCCAGGAGAGTTTTTTAGAGCAGTATGTAAATAGTCCAACTCGGGAAGGGGCCATTCTGGAACTGGTATTGGGGAATGATCCCGGCCAGGTGGTTGAAGTTTCAGTCGGTGATTACTTTGGGAATAGCGATCACAATTCTGTAAGTTTTAGAATACTCATGGACAAAGACGAGAGTGGTCCGAAAGGAAGAGTGCTAAATTGGGGAAAGGCCAAGTATAACAAAATTCGGCAGGAGTTAAGGAATGTGGATTGGGAGCAGCTGTTTACAGGTAAATCCACATTTCAAATGTGGGAGTCTTTTAAGGAAAGGTTGATTAGAGTGCAGGACAGACATGTCCCTGTGAAAATGAGGGATAGAAATGGCAAGATTAGGGAACCATGGATGACGGGTGGAATTGTGAGACTAGCTAAGATGAAAAAGGAAGCATACATAGGATCGAGGCAACTCAAAACTGATGAAGCTTTGGAGGAATATCGGGAAAGTAGGACAAATCTCAAACGTGCATTAAAGAGGGCTAAAAGGGGTCATGAAATATCTTTGGCTAACAGGGTTAAGGAAAATCCCAAAGCCTTTTATTCGTATATAAGGAGCAAGAGGGTAACTAGAGAAAGGATTGGCCCACTCAAGGACAAAGAGGGAATTTATGCGTGGAGTCAGACGAAATGGGTGAGATTCTTAATGAGTACTTTGCATCGGTATTCACCAAGGAGAGGGACATGATGGATGTTGAGGTTAGGGATGGATGTTTAAATACTCTAGGTCAAGTTGCCATAAGGAAGGGGGAAATTTTGGGTATTCTAAAAGGCATTAAGGTGGACAAGTCCCCAGGTCCAGATGGGATCTATCTCAGATTACTGAGGGAAGCGAGGGACAAAATAGCTGGGGCCTTAACAGATATCTTTGCAGCATCCTTGAGCACGGGTGAGGTCCTGGAGGACTGAAGAATTGCTAATGTTGTCCCTTTGTTTAACAAGGGTAGCAGGAATAATCCATGGAATTATAGACCTGTGAGCTTCACGTCAAACTGTTGGAAAAGATACTGAGGGATAGGATCTATTCACATTTGGAAGAAAATAGACTTACCAGTGATGAGCACCATGGTTTTGTTCAGGGAAGGTCATGTCTTACAAACCTAATAGAATTCTTTGAGGAAGTGACAAAGTTAATTGATGAGGGAAGGGCTGCAGATGTCATATACATGGACTTCAGTAAGGCGTTTGATAAAGTTTCCCATGGCAGGTTGATGGAAAAAGTGAAGTCGCATGGGGTTCAGGGTGTACTAGCTAGATGGATAAAGAACTGGCTGGGCATCAAGAGACAGAGAGTAGTGGT
Organism: Scyliorhinus canicula; assembly: GCF_902713615.1. Taxonomy (NCBI): domain Eukaryota; kingdom Metazoa; phylum Chordata; class Chondrichthyes; order Carcharhiniformes; family Scyliorhinidae; genus Scyliorhinus; species Scyliorhinus canicula. The sequence continues at coordinate 169,637,063 of NC_052154.1, read as the reverse complement.
GGAAGGGAGTGTCTCAAAATGGAGAAAGGTGACTAGTAGTGTTCCATAGGGATCCATGCTCGGATCATTGTTGTTTGTGCTATACATAAATGACCTTGAGGAAGGTATAGGTGGTCTGATTAGCAAGTTTGCAGATGATACTAAGATTGGTGGAGTTGCAGATAGCAAGGGGGACTGTCAGAGAATACAGCAAAATATAGATAGATTGGAGAGTTGGGCAGAGAAATGGCAGATGGAGTTCAATCCAGGCAAATGCGAGGTGATGCATTTTGGAAGATCCAATTCAAGAGTGGACTATACGGTCAATGGAAGAGTCCTGGGGAAAATTGATGTACAGAGAGATCTGGGAGTTCAGGACCATTGTACCCTGAAGGTGGCAACGCAGGTCGATAGAGTGGTCAAGAAGGCATACAGCATGCTTGCCTTCAGCGGATGGGGTATTGAGTACAAGAGTCGGCAGGTTATGTTACAGTTGTATAGGACTTTGGTTAGGCCACATTTGGAATACTGTGTGCAGTTCTGGTCGCCAAATTACCAGGAGGATGATTTAGAAAGGGTGCAGAGGAGGTTCACCATGATGTTGCCTGGTATGGAGAGTGCTAGCTATGAAGAAAGGTTGAGTAGATTAGGATTGTTTCCGTTGGAAAGACGGAGGTTGAGGGGGGACCTGATTGAGATGTTCGTGGAAAGTTTTTTACGCAGAGGGTGGTGGGTGCCTGGAACACTTTGCCAATGGAGGTGGTAGAGGTGGGCACGATAGCATCATTTAAGATGCATCTAGACAGATATATGAACGGGCAAGGAACAGAGAGAAGTAGATCCTTGGAAAATAGGCGACAGGTTTAGATAAAGGATCTGGATCGGCACAGGCTGGGATGGCCGAAGGGCCTGTTCCTGTGCTGTAATTTTCTTTGTTCTTTCCCTCCTCCTATATCTACATCTGGCACAGTTTACCCTCTGATGTTAGTTTCTCTGCTGTTTGGCCTTTCACACCTTTTGTTCTCTCTGGGGACTGCCATTAGCACTCTTTCCCCTTGGCTTCTTTGGCTATTAGCACCCCGTTTCCCTGGGTTTCTGTGGCTATGACTAATCTTTCATTCTCACTCCACAGTATAAATATTTCCCACTTTCTCTGTCTTTAGCTGTGACAAAGGGTCACCTTGACTCGAAATGTTAGCTCTTTTCTCTCCCTACAGATGCTGCCAGATCTGTTGAGATTTTTCAACATTTTCTCTTTGGTTTCAGATTCCAGCAACCGCAGTAATTTGCTTTTAACCTACAGGTCTTGTGCTCAGGCTTGGGTGTGGGGCTTTAGCATGGTTTGGTTTTGTGCAAAGAGTTGTAATGAGGTGATAGTTGGGTTTGACAATCCTGCCTTTACGTCTTTTCACCAGAGGTCCAACTGTGTGGGGGCAAACCATACAGACATAATTCCGATCCCATCACTTCATGACAAACTTGGTTGACATCAACAGGTCACATAAATTAGGACACAGATTTAACGTTAGCATAAATTAAATTTTCATTTCACCCCCACTGGCTGTCACAGCTGTGCAAAGCCATACATATTACTGTAGCGCATGATAAGCTCCTCTCTAATCTTTAAATAGTGCACAGCTCAGGTCAGTGCTGTTTTAGAAACACAGAAATGAGCAATTAATTCATTTCCCTTTTTGGAGGCAAAGTACATGAAGTCGAACAGAGCCCATTTCTCACACTATCCATAACACTGAACCTATTGCAGGGCATTGAAAAGTCCCAACAGTCCTTGGTTTAAAGCTGCAGGTTCCCTGAAACAATCTAATATGGTTACAACTCTCAGCAGATTTTTGATTAAAATAACGGGAGAACTAAGGTCCTTATTGCAAATTGAAAGGAATACAAAGAGAGGTAAAATTTTAAAATAATGATTGCATCGGGAAAAATCTTGCGTATGGAGGCTAACTCAGATTCTGTATCAATTCAGGTTCACCTTTCTATCTCAGTTTTCTATCTCACTGATGTAGGCTGATGCTAAATTACAAAGTCGGCCAGAGACTCACAGTAAGACCTGAGCCAGATTTATACCCATTGATAACTGCTCGAAGTACGAATCACAACTTGCAGAATGGTCTGGCAAGCAAATATGACACCAAAAAAGGAAAATAAATCCGGCACTCATCACCGTCTTTCCATAACAGCAGCAGTTTGAACAGAGGATTATTTAAAGTACAGGCTTCCTTGTGCTTTAAGGAAAAATAAATGAATCAGTGTGACCGTTATAAAAAAGATTCAGTTTCATGTGGCCCATTCACATGGTTTTTGGGCCCAGTTGCGTCCACATTGATTCCAAACTGCTGACGCTGCAAGTCAACAGAAGCAAGGCACACAAGACTCCTTCCAGTCCCTGTCATCAGCACAACCCAGAGGTAAGGAGACCGCCAAAAGCAATGGATTTCTTAAAATGTGAAGATGCATTTTAAATACAGATATTTCATATGGTTTGAATTTTTGAATTACTTCCTTCCATGTTAACAGAACATCAAAGAAGTCCATTTACACAGCCAATATAAACACAAATGTGAAACTACCAAATTTGTGAATAACGTCACATTAAGCGTTCGCTGTGACTTGCCTCTTTTCACAAAACTGCTGCAAAAAGAATAACAGCAACTCTTCGGAAATCTTTTTAATGTCCTCTCTACATGCTCACTCCTCCTCTGAAGGTGTTTCCACATGATGAATGTAGTTCAATGATCAGTGACAGTAATTCAGCACCATTGAAAATGGCCATTCAACAGGAGTCCAAAGAATTGCAGGTTAGGTAGATTGTCCATCCTAAATTGCCCCTTTGTGTCCAGGGATGTCCAGGTTAGGTGGGATTACAGGGATAGGGTGGGGGAGTGAGACTAGGTAGGCTGTTCTTTCACAGGGTCAGTTGGGCCAAAAGGCCTCCTTCCGCACTGTCGGAATTCTATGGTTCTACCAGCTCAGATAACAGACTATTATATCATGGTAGCCATCATGATTGAGTTGGATTCCAATTGTACTGAAGATCTGTTTGTGTGCTCTTCGTACTGTGGTCAATGAATAGCAAATCAAGAACAAAAATGTGATTGTGGTGATATGCATCACTGTTAATACACAAGGGGTTAATGTAAATACACATAGACTAGCTAGACACTGGAGGGAGCACCAGAGACATGACATACAGACATTCAACCAATAGGCCAGTAAGATAGGACACGACCAATGGGCATTCACGATACACATAGAGGTGACACTACCACAGGGGGGCATTACACCAACCCATATATAAAGGACACAGCACACATACTCTTGCTCTTTCCAGTGGAGACACTCAGTGAGTACACAGGGTTGATTTGAAACACATCACACCCATCACCTGGATTGTAGCAGACTGGTTTGTCAGTCTGAGTAGCTATAGCAGGATTAACAGGAGAGTCGAATCCAAGTTGGAGAATCGTTAACAGTTTAATAAATGTGTTAAAGCTGTCTCCAAGTCTGAACCTTCCTTTGTCAGAGTGCATATCAAGGAAGCAGCTTATGCTATGTCAAGAACATATCAAAACAGTGACCCCCTTACAGATGAAATCTGAGACTAGCCAGAATTTCCATTACCATTCTGGCAGAAACTAACTCAACATGGACTTCATTTCGAATTGGGGGCTTTTTGGTATATATGGCTCGGTAGCATACCACAGAATCCACTTAACCACTAAGTCATTTGATAAGATCTCACATGAACAAATTGTAGCCTCCAAGCTCTTAACTGCATTAATAAGGGAGGGAATCTGCTGTCAAGTTGAACAATGCTAAATCCACCCCTTAAAACGGTCAAACAATTGCACAAGATGAAAGAAAATTAAGAAATCAACTAGGTCAAAGACAGGGAAGTGAAACTCAGGCAATCTCGGTCTGTATGCTTCAGCTACCCAATGAATAAATGTGCTCAGCCATTCAGGGAACCACAGAATTTTACATTTGCTGAATAAAGTAGGTGGGGATATCCTCCATCAGCAACAAATGGAGAACAGCAATTTAAAATAAATCAAAGACATTCTGGAACAAAATGTAAATATGGATAAGCAAAATGTCAAGCCCAAGTGATATTATCCCCAAGCGATGAATTTTATGTTTTGCTACTGTTTTGACTTGTACACAAGTCAATGGGAGGGAAGAATAGAGGAATTAACTGAGAAAGCAGGCCTAGCCTGAGAATGAGGAAATGCAGGGAATGTGCATGGTGCAGTTTGTTATGCAGAATATAATAGAAAAACGATGTGAGGTTAAACAGTGAAACTCTAATTCTGCGGCTCATGATTACAATACAACTCCTTTACGCACAAGTCAAAGCAAAATATAGAAATAGTTTCAATGTTTGCATTTGTGCAGAATAAAGGAAAGGAGCAAACCAAAAGAATGTGATTAAAGACATGGTCGGGCTGGCTTACTTCCAAAATAAACCTTATCCAGGATGATAAATGTAACTGGAGATCGAGAACGGTCTCAGGAGAATATTTGAAATATTTGTACATAAAACAGAAAATTGCTACTTCCTGTACAGTTGTTTATGTCAGATAATCAGGTGCCTGATCAAGAGCATCCACAAATGGACTTGTATTTGGCCCCTTTGCTCCTTGGGGAAGTGTACAGTCAAAAGTCAAATGTGAACCCGTTTTTACCTCCCCATATAACTTGAATTATAATTTGTAGGTCAGCAACAATGCTGATAACCATTAGACAACAGATTAGAAAGTTACAAACACAGAGGGCAGGATTCTCCGTTTCTGACACAGAATTTGTGAACTGTCACAACAGAAAAACTGGGGCCACACCTGGACCGATTCTGCTACTGATAAGGGGCTAGCACCGGTACCACATGGAACACAATCAACTCTAATGAGAAACGGTGCTGGATTCGCCAGTTTTGCAATTCACACTGATGAGGCTGACAAGCTGCAGCTGCAGATACAACCTTCACTCCCCCACACACACCATCCCTGCCAACAAGATGGCAGCGAGGAGAGCAGCCCCGAGGTTTACCGCTGCCGAGCTGGAGTCGCTGTTGGACGCGGTGAACGAGTGGAGGATGACCTTGTACCCCGGCCCGGGAAGGAACCTGCCAGCTGCTGCCGTTCGGTGTGATTTGGTGCAGGTGGAAGAGGCCGTGAGCGCCGTGGGTAATACAATCCAGACGGGCCAGCAGTGCCAGAAGATACTGCTCAACCTGCTCAGGGACACCAGGGAGAGTGGGCATTACTGTGCCCCTGGCACTAACCCGACGCTCCTCCCCCAGGAGGCCAGCCGAATCCCCACCGTGCACCGTACCTATATCGGCCACCATGGCCGGGTGCCCTGGCCACTCAGGCCATGAGCTACCCACCCTCTGGGCTGCATGCCGTACTGTGGCCGAGCAGAGGGCCCTGGACATGGTTGGTAGCCCGGAGGAACGGGAGGTTGCCAAGGTGGAGCTCGGTCGTAGGTGAGGAAGGGAGACCGCGCTTAATTGCGGTTCCCCGTGACATCTGTGCCAAATCCCCCACCACCACCCTCACTTCCACACTACCCTCACTCCCACACCACCCTCACGTCAACACCACCATCCCCCACTCCCACCCGGCCCCTGGTCTAATCATGAGTCTTGTCTTGTGTGTTGCAGGGCATGCTGGTGATGGGGTGGGTCCATCTGGTGTCCCCTAGCCCCAACCAGTGCCACAGCAACCCCCCCCCCCCCCCTCCCCGTGAGCCAAACAGTTTGGACAGCACTCCTCAGGGGACTCCGGAGCTCGGGTCGGAGGATGACAGTGATTTCCTCTCATGGCTGTCTCCGACACCCTCCACCATCCCAGAGACACTCGCCTTTAGTGATGAGGCTGGGATACTGCACCACACACTAGTACAGCAGGTGGAGGTAGGAGCACCCGAGATGACAGACAGTCGGAGGGCGAGCCGACCCCAGGGATCAGTTGCCGCCCAGACGGATCTCGAGCTTCTGGAACAAACAGTCCCATCTGTACTGGAGATGCAGCCGCAGGGCCAGGGACTAAATGAGGGGATGTCAGTGAGCATCCAGCATCTGCAGGTGCAGTTGGAGGAGGCCAACCCACCTGCTGAACCGGCAGGAGGTGGTGCCGACAATGCGTGCCATAGGCCAACACAGCACGGGTGGCATCCACGGTGGAGGCATTTGGAGCGATGGTTTCTGTTATAAAGAACAAAGAAAATTACAGCACAGGAACAGGCCCTTCGGCCCTCCCAGCCTGCGCCGATCCAGATCCTTTATCTAAACCTGTCTCCTATTTTCCAAGGTCTACTTCCCTCTGTTCCCGCCCGTTCATATACCTGTCTAGATGCCTCTTAAATGATGCTATCGTGTCCGCCTCTACCACCTCCGCTGGCAAAGCGTTCCAGGCACCCACCACCCTCTGCGTAAAAAACTTTCCACGCACATCTCCCTTAAACGTTCCCCCTCTCACCTTGAAATCGTGACCCCTTGTAACTGACACCCCCACTCTTGGGAAAAGCTTGTTGCTATCCATCCTGTCCATACCTCTCATAATTTTGTAGATCTCAATCAGGTCCCCCCTCAACCTCCGTCTTTCCAACAAAAACAATCCTAATCTACTCAACCTTTCTTCATAGCTAGCACTCTCCATACCAGGCAACATCCTGGTGAACCTCCTCTGCACCCTCTCCAAAGCATCCACATCCTTCTCGTAATGTGGCGACCAGAACTGCACGCAGTATTCCAAATGTGGCCAAACCAAAGTCCTATACAACTGTAACATGACCTGCCAACTCTTGTACTCAATACCCCGTCCGATGAAGGCAAGCATGCTGTATGCCTTCTTGACTACTCTATCAACCTGCGTTGCCACATTCAGGGTACAATGGACCTAAACTCCCAGATCTCTCTGTACATCAATTTTCCCCAGGACCCTTCCATTGACCATATAGTCCGCTCTTGAATTTGATCTTCCAAAATGCATCACCTCGCATTTGTCTGGATTGAACTCCATCTGCCATTTCTCTGCCCAACTCTCCAATCTATCTATATTTTGTTGTATTATCTGACAGTCCTCCTCGCTATCTGCAACTCCACCAATCTTAGTATCATCTGCAAACTTGCTAATCAGACCACCTATACCTTCCTCCAGGTCATTTATGTAGATCACAAACAGCAGTGGTCCGAGCACGGATCCCTGTGGAACACCACTAGTCACCCTTCTCCATTTTGAGACACTCCCTTCCACCACTACTCTCTGTCTCCTGTTGCCCAGCCAGTTCTTTATCCATCTAGCTAGTACACCCTGAACCCCATACGACTTCACTTTTTCCATCAACCTGCCATGGGAAACTTTATCAAACGCCTTACTGAAGTCCATGTATATGACATCTGTAGCCCTTCCCTCATCAATTAACGTCGTCACTTCCTCAAAGAATTCTATTAGGTTTGTAAGACATGACCTTCCCTGCACAAAACCATGCTGCCTATCACTGATAAGTCTATTTTCTTCTAAATGTGAATAGATCCTATCCCTCAGTATCTTCTCCAACAGTTTGCCTACCACTGACGTCAAGCTCACAGGTCTATAATTCCCTGGATAATCCCTGTTACCCTTCTTAAACAAAGGGACAACATTAGCAATTCTCCAGTCCTCCGGGACCTCATCCGTGCTCAAGGATGCTGCAAAGATGTCTGTTAAGGCCCCAGATATTTCAACCCTCGCTTCCCTCAGTAACCTGGGATCGATCACATCCGGTCCTGGGGACTTGTCCACCTTAATGTCTTTTAGAATACCCCAAACTTCCCCCTTCTGTATGACAACTTGACCTAGAGTATTTAAACATCCATCCCTAGCCTTAACATCCGTCTTGTCCCTCTCCTTTGTGAATACTGATGCAAAGTACTCATTAAGAATCTCACCCATTTCCTCTGAGTCCATGCATAAATTCCCTCTTTTGTCTTTGAGTGGGCCAATCCTTTCTCGAGTTACCCTCTTGCTCCTTACATACGAATAAAAGGCTTTGGGATTTTCCTTAACCCTGTTAGCCAAAGAGATTTCATGACCCCTTTTAGCCCTCTTTATTGTGCGTTTGAGATTCGCCCTACTTTCCCGATATTCCTCCAAAGCTTCATCAGTTTTGAGTTGCCTCGATCCTATGTATGCTTCCTTTTTCATCTTAGCAAGTCTCACAATTTCACCCGTCATTCATGGTTCCCTAATCTTGCCATTTCTATCTCTCATTTTCACAGGAACATGTCAGTCCTGCACTCTAATCAACCTTTCCTTAAAAGATTCCCACATTTCAAATGTGGATTTACCCTTAAACAGCTGCTCCCAATCCACATTCCCTAGCTCCTGCCGAATTTTGTTATACTCTGCCTTTCCCCAATTTAGCACTCTTCCTTTCGGACCACTCTTGTCCTTGTCCATGAGTATTCTAAAACTTACGGGATTGTGATCGCTATTCCCAAAGTAATCACCGACTGAAACATGGATGAGTTATGGATGAGTATGTCCAAGGCCTGGGGAATTCTGTGCGGGTGCTGGCCGAGGCCCAGGGAAGGGTTGCCGTCTCACAGGTGACCCATGCCCCAGGGCAACTTGGAAATCATAGTGGCTCTTCTGAGCATGGCCCAATCACAGCAGGCCATGACTCGGAACGTGGGCGGCATTGCCCAGGCACTGGCCAACATGGCACAGACACAGAGGGAGGTGACACAGAGGGAGGTGGCTCAGTCCCAGAGGGAGATGGTACAGTCACTGGCTAATGTGACATGAACCCAGAAGGTGGTGGCACAGTCGCAGCGTGATATGGTGCAGTCCCAGATGGAGATGGTCCACACCCTGTGCCCCACGGCCGCAAGTGCACGGACCCTGGTTGAGGCCAGAGCGGGCCTCCAGGACTGGCAGTGCCAGGTGGCGGGGGGGGCCTCAGGGGATAACTCCGTATGCACACCCATCCTGTGGAGTAGCAGAGGGGCCATCCAGGCCCGGTTGCCCCAGAGGACGCCCGCCAACGGGGACCCAGGTCGCTGGGCGGGAATCACAGCAGGCTGCCTCCAATCCTGCTGTTTCGAATGGCGAACCACTTAGACACAGCATTAGGGCCCTTAAGGCCAGGAAGTTGGATACCAGTTAGGTTGGCACGGGTTCAGTGCACAATTTAGTTGTGGGAGCTAGGGCACAAACCTGTACATATTCGTTCACATTAAACACCTGTTGCCACTGTTACAATCTGCCTCGGTGCTCTGTCCGACGGGTGTGAGAGGTGGGCTGGGCTGGGGGGGGGGGGGGGGGGGGGTGTGGAATGGGTGGACCATGTGAGTGGCCCAGCCTATCCCCGCCCCCACCCTTCCGTCCCCCAGCTCCTCCCCACTACCGCCACCCCGGGGATCCGATGGGACCATGGGATGGTATGGCCAGCGCGCCAGTCCTCCCCCTCCAACTCCCCAGTCAGTGAACCTGGAGGCGCTCAGAGTATTGCATGCCTGTTGCCCCTGGCGCACATGTCGTGTGGCCTCCCCTGCCTGCCTGGGCTCCATGTCCTGCCCACCCTCACCCTCCCCTGCATCCTCGTCAGCCGAGACCTGCCATTCCTCCTCCTCCTCCAACACATCGCCCCTCTGCTGTGTGAGGTTGTGGAGGACACAGCAAGCCACCTCTCAGCATCATACTGGAGGGCCCCTCCAGAGCAGTCCAGGCACCTGAACTCCATCTTCAGGAGACCGCTGCACCATCGATCACACTCCTGGTTTCTGTATGGGCGTCGTTGTAGTGGGTCTTCGCATTGGTCTCTGCTTTGGTCTCCGGCCTCCGGATAGGAGTCATCAGCTATGACCACAGTGGATAACACCTGTCACCCAGGAGCCAATCCCCCAGCTGGGGAGGCATCTCGAACATGTTAGGAACCGTCAAGTGTGCCAGGATGAAGGCTCGTGCATATTGCCTGGGTATTGGGCCAAACGTGTATGATACACAGCTGATGGTCACAAATCAGCTGCACATTCATTGAATGGTACCCCTTTCGGTTGGTGTAGAGTGGCCTGTCATCCGCAGGCAGTCGTAGGGCGATATGCATCCCAACAATCACCCCTTGGACCCGGAGCATCCCGCCAATGGCAAAAAACCTGGCTGCCCAGGCATCTTGGTGAATTGATGTATTGAGGCGCCTGGGCAAACAGGACCTCCTTGAGGGCGTGGATGCAGCTGGGCACTGAGTTCTGTGAGATCCTGGATAGGGATCTCGGCGCCTGGAATTACCACATGGCATAGAGGTTCAGGGCGACTGCCACCAGGAGCGGGTGTCCTCCTCCATACCCCCGCGGTGCCAGATGTGCCATCATCTGTCAAATATGCTGCACAGTCTCTCTGCTCAGCCGGAGTCTTCAATGGCTGCCCGGTCCGGCTGGTCTTCGAATGACAGGTGCTGCCTCTATACACGAGGCCTCATGCCATACCTCCTTGGCACCTCCAGATCCTCAGCCAGCTCTCCATCCTGGGCGGCTGCATCCTATTCCTCAGGGGCAAGCTATGCTGCTGCCCGCTCCGCTGATGCAGCTTCCTCCGCCTCCTCGAGCAATGCCTGCTCTCACAGCCGTATGGCATCCCCCAGGTTGCGGTGACTAGCAGGAAGGCTGGTTGAATTTCAATATCCATTGTCTGCAGGAGGTGAAAGGCCGACATTTTAACATGATGCTTACCCCGGTGCCCAACCAGGTCCACCGGGCTACATGGTGGCCCTGGTTCACACTGGGAGCTCCACCCTTGCATATCCCTCCCCCCACCCATCCCCACACCCCTGGCCGCGTCGGTGGCCTCTGGCCCTGGCACATGGCCCTGGCGCACGTCCCTGATGCCAGACTAACATTGGCTGGCACTGCCCCTGCCATGGTAGGCAATGTGGCCTCCGTAGGGGCTACTGTGGATGTTGTCCTTTGTGTGGCCGCCAGCAGGTGGTGGCCTGGTTGGAGGTGTGGCGGGAGGTTGGGGCGCCCATATGGTTGGTGTCACTCTGCATAACCAGAGGCCAGGGTGGGAGGTTAGTGGGTTGCACAGCAAGGTGGCTGCCTTACAGGCCGTGGAAATGGTGGTCCGTGCCGGGACACCTCCCCAGTCCCGTGTGGGGGGGTCACCCTGGCCATCAGCCTGTCTCTACCCCCCCCCCCCCCCCCCCCCCCCCCCCCGCCCCGGCCGGGCCCCCCTCACCCCAGTCTAGCACGGCCAATGTCCAGGCCGGCAGCCTTCAGTCGCTCCTCTCTGTGTCCTACCTCCTCTCTCTCTCCTTCATCAGCCACGATTCCTGTTTCACTATTTTTAAAAGCACAAGTTAACCACACCGCCAAGACCTCGGCCCATCGGAGGTGGAGAATCAAGGAGGCCCTGGAGAGTACCGGGTTGGGCCCGTTAATGATATGCAAACGGTGTTTACTGTACCTGCATTCTGGAATGCATTGACGCCGCTGTCGAGCTGACGGAGAATTGCGATTTGGCTTCAAATGGGTGCCTGCCGCGATTTTGACGTCGGAACTGATTCTCCGCCCATTTGAGTTTTGCGATTTCGGCATTGGCTAACGGAGAAACCCGCCCATGAGCTTTATAATACAAATGGAGACACTGTTCAATTATTTCTGATCAGCATGTTCAAAGAAATCTGGAGGATTTTCTTGACAGAACACATTTACTCCCTCTCGCTTCCACCTTCCTCTCTATTCCTTCACATCATCACAAGGGATGACCACCCACACCTGTGCAATGATTAATCTAGGGTGGCCAGAGAGAGGCATATGTTGATTCATCTCTAACACTGAAGAAAACATTCAGTATGTCGTGGTTCGACTATACAGTATTGGCACAGCCTGATGGAAATTTAACATGCTGTGCGACAGAGAGGCAGGACACAGGTTATAAGCAATTCCTAATATGGCAAGTCTCTGAGCTGGACTGTGCTGCAGGAAACATCAAACTGAAGTAAAGGGTTTTCCACACAATGATGGGCGGGATGGGTCTGTGAAACGCAAGGGAGTAAAATTCAGGTTTCTGTTGCATATCTCTATTCGCTGAGATCTGGACCAAGTCATCTAACACCTGAGGATACAGCAGACATCTTGAAACTCTATATGGAATGAATTGAACGTCAGATGTACACTTTCTTTTACTAGTTAAGGGAAGTTCCATTCAAATGTGTTTATTGTGACTACAAAGGTAAAGAAAATTATAGGTGCTTCTAGTGAAAGCTCAAGATGGTATTAGTTCTTCATATCAAAGTCACTGACCTATTTTAAACCTTTGGAAGTGACAGCATGTTTAAGGACTTTGGAAAGGAAGCAAAGGTTAGATATTGGACAGTAGTTTGCAAAGACCAAGAAGTTTGCAAAGGGGTTTTGAGAAGATGGATAATTACAGCAGATTAGAAGAATGGGACAGTACACAAGGAGAGAGAGAATCAGTTTAGTGGGAATAGGGTTAAGAGAGCAGTAGGTGGGTCTTACGTACAAAATGAATTTGATGAGGGTACAAGTGGAGTTTTTAATAATAATAATCTTTATTGTCTTTATAGGCTTACATTAACACTGCAATGAAGTTACTGTGAATATCCTCCAGTCGCCGCATTCCAGCGCCTGGTCGGATACACACAGGGAGAAGTCAGAATGTCCAAATTACCGAACAGCACGTTTTTCCGAACTTGTGGAAGGAAACCAGAGTACCCGGAGGAAACCCACGCAGACAGGGGGAGAATGTGCAGACTCCACACAGACAGTGACCCAAGCCAGGAATCGAACCTGGGACCCTGGAGCTGTGAAGCTGTGTGCTACCTTGATTTAACGGCTGCAAAAGGTGAGAGTTTAGGGCTAGAATGAAGGAAACATCAAAGGAAGTTTGACCTGGGAAGGGAAAGGAACAAAGAAGCTGAACACATGGTCCCAATGTTAGAATTATGGAACAAAACATCAGCCTACTGAATCTTTTGCAGACAATCCCGTTAGTTCCACTTCCTCCATCTTTCTCCATATCCCTGCTTCCCTATTTATTTTCCCTTTAAAGCTACTATTGAATCTGAGGTCTCCACCTCATTGGGCAAAGCATTCCAAGACTTCCTGGCTTTTGTACTCTATGCCTTTATTTATAACATGCAGGATCGCATAAGTTTTATTAACTGTGTTGTTAACCTGTCCTACCACCTTCAAACATTTATGTACAAGCATTCCCCCAGATCTCGTTCTCACCTTACGCATTTTCACTAATTCTTGCTGTTTGTCTTCATTTGCCATCTGCAGCTCTTTCATTCGGTGTGCTATCTCTTCTTGTTCTGCCTGTAGTTTCTGTCGCACCTCTCGCCGTTTCTGTCGGCCTTCCTTGTGTGGAGGAAGTCTTTGGTCCTTCAGTAGGCTGATGGCCGTTTGAATAGCTATTTAAATGCACAGGAAGCAGAAACGAAACACAAAGCTAAGTTTTTCTGACGTTATCAACTTGAAGCTACACTGTCAGCATACAGCTGACCAATATTCATTCCAGACTTGTACCAATAATCAATATGCAACATAATGAAAAATGAAATGAAATGAAAAATGAAAATCGCTTATTGTCACGAGTAGGCTTCAATGAAGTTACTGTGAAAAGCCCCTAGTCGCCACATTCCGGCGCCTGTCCGGGGAGGCTGATACGGGAATCGAACTGTGCTGCTGGCCTGCTTGGTCTGCTTTAAAAGCCAGCGATTTAGCCCAGTGAGCTAAATTAGCCCCCAATGGGATGCAGATTAATCAGTCACTACGTCTCCAGTGCTTTGATGGCCTGTTTTCTTGGACAGCGGGACCAGGATTTATGGCTCCTTGAAGCCTTTGTGGTTGCAAGTCCGAGGACAAAGTGATTAATAGCACTATCAAAACCTACTGACCTTAACAGGAAAACTGTTCCATTAACAACTTGTCTTTACAATGCTATCGCCATAACAACAAAAAGATTGGATTAAAAAATTAGGAGGATTTGACAGGAGGTAAATGCAGTGCTGTCTGAGATACGTTTGTAATAAGTGTTTGTATGCATGTGGTGTGTTAAATAAGGTTGGTGCACCATCGACACACTGGTGATAATAGGTATGTGGTTCAAAAATGGAAAACTTGATCTTCCTGGTTATGAGGAATTCGGAAAGAGAGAGGAGAAAAAAATAATTGGCAATATTGGTCAAATAAACTATTATAGGGCAGCACGGTGGCGCAGTGATTAGCATTGCAGCCTCACGGCGCCGAGGTCCCAGTTTGATCCCTTCTCTGGGTCACTGTCCGTGTGGCGTTTGCACATTCTCCCCGTGTTTGCGTGGGTTTCACCCCCACAACCCAAAGATATGCAGGGTAGGTGGATTGGTCATGCTAAATTGCCCCTTAATTGGAAAAATGAATTGGGTACTCTAAATTTATACTTTAAAAAAAACCTATTATAGCACTGGAGTAGGTTGATGTATATGAGGGATCAGAAACAGAATGTATTTGGTTCGAATTATGAAACAATAGAGAAGTGAATATGCTACTGGGGGGTGTACTATCACCACCAATTAGTAGGAAGGAGTTGGGGAGCAAATTCACAGATAAATATACAAAACCTCACAGTAGTGATACTATCAACTCAAAATTAGCCATGAAAATCAAGCTGAGAATCCTGGAATGCTACATCATACCAATTTTGACATACAGAAGCGAGTGTTGGACGGTCAGTGAAGCGATGCGGAGAAGAATTGAGGCTGCAGCGTTGTGTTTTTTGAGGCCAGTAACGAAGACATCATGGCCAAACACACTATCATCGAAGAGGTGCAAGTAAAAATCTGAGACCAAAGAAGTCTGCTGACCAAGATTAGGAGGAGTCCGTTGGAATTTCTTGGGCATGTAATAAGAAATCATGATTTAGAAAGTCTGATGCTGGTGGGAAAGATCATTAGCAAAAGAGACCGAGGTAGACAAAGAACAATTTTCCTAAAGAGTCTCACAAACTGGATGGATGAACCAGCAACTACAGCGATCCACGCCTTAGGAGCAAGGTTAACATGGAAGTTCATGTTCGACAAAGCCCTCTCAGGACATGGTTTCTGAATAAACGGAATGATGACAGTATATTTCAAAAATCCTAATTATAGATTGGCACAGTGACAGTGTAAAGGGCAAAGATGAGTCAGAATTCCTGAAATGCGTACAACAGCGCCTCAATAATCAGTGTGTTTCCAGCCCAGCGAGGAAGAAAGGAGCGGCGGATCTAGTTTTGAGAGTGAAGTGGGGCAAGCAAAACATTTGGGGAACTTTGATAATATCATCAGGGATCGAATAGTTTTGGAAAAGGACAAGAAACAATCAATAATAAAAGTATCCATCTCCCCAAAGTTGAATAGTGGTCTGGCCCAGGTGGACAGGAATTAAACATTGGTGGGTCCAGTACTTGAACAATGGGGGGGGGGTCCTCCAAAGAGGGGATAATTCGGGCACAGAATAACACATTTCTAGGGGGGGGGGTTCAAATCACCAACTCTATTTACCCACCAAATGGATTTCAAATGCATCTTGAACTGTCCCACATTCTCCTGTTTCATCCTTCCTATTTCTGAATCCAATCTTTGGTTCGTATGATGATAACATTGTAAAGACAGAAGAGCTCCCTAGATGATGAAAGGTATAGCAGCTGAAGTGAGGCAGAAAAAGGAGATTTATGACAATTGTAAGCAAGATTCAGAATACAGTGAAGAACTAAGTTGAATAAAGTACAAGAGGAGATCGAAAAGAGAGAGAATAAGAGGGACAAAGAGTATGGGGATGGATTAGAGGATGGCATAAAAAGGAATCCAAAAGTCTTTATTAACACATAAATAGTAAAAGGGTAGTCAAAGGAATGGTGCTGGGAGTGCTTCTTGTGCAGGCAGGAGAAGAGGATTATTGGACAGGATAAAAATAGACACAGTCAGCCTAATGACTGTGGTCATTAGACATCAACCAGCAGGGGCTGGTTTAGCACACTGGGCTAAATCGTTGGCTTTTAAAGCAGACCAAGCAGGCCAGCAGCACGGTTCAAATCCCGTACCAGTCTCCCCGAACAGGCGCCGGAATGTGGCGACTAGGGGCTTTTCACAGTAACTTCATTGAAGCCTACTCGTGACAATAAGCGATTTTCATTTTCATTTCATTCTAATGTTGGTGGTGGGGAAACCTTTAGAGACAATAATCTGCGACAAAATGCATTTACATTTTAAGAATTATGAGTAATACATGAAAGCCAGCGTGGATTTGTTAAAGGTGAATTAACTTGGTGGAGTTCCTTGATGAAGTAACGGAGAGGATTGAAGATAGTGCAACCTGACCACGTACCACATAACAGGCTTATAATCAAAGTTAAAATCTGTTTGATTAAAGGGACAGTGGGAGAATGCATACAAAACTAGCTGTTGGCCAGAAAGCAGAGTGTAGCGGCAAACAGTTGTTTTCCAGTGAGGAGGGAGGTAAACAGTGGAGTTCCCCAGGGCCAGCATTAACCCACCCCCTCCCCAGCCTAAAAACGCCATCACAGTTGAGTATAACCACACCCCCAAAAGCAAAAAAGAAACAGCAGCAATCACTTAACCTAAAGCCTACAATTGATAAACACAAACTCATTTTAAAAACAATTGTTATGAGCTGCAGAAAACCCTCGAATACCACTCCCATTAACTAACACACCTTGTTAGCAGGGACACTGCCAGCTGGAGAGTAAAAACATATTTAACCGACAATGCCATGCTGGCGACTAAAAGGCATGCCAAATGATTGTATCATAAGAACATAAGAACTAGGAGCAGGAGTAGGCCATCTGGCCCCTCGAGCCTGCTCCGCCATTCAATGAGATCATGGCTGATCTTTTGTGGACTCAGCTCCACTTTCCGGCCCGAACACCATAACCCTTAATCCCTTTATTCTTCAAAAAACTATCTATCTTTACCTTAAAAACATTTAATGAAGGAGCCTCAACTGCTTCACTGGGCAAGGAATTCCATAGATTCACAACCCTTTGGGTGAAGACGTTCCTCCTAAACTCAGTCCTAAATCTACTTCCCCTTATTTTGAGGCTGTCCCCTAGTTCTGCTTTCACCCGCCAGTGTAAACAACCTGCCCGCATCTATCCTATCTATTCCCTTCATAAAGAGAAAGAGAAAAAATAGCTTAATGAAATGAAAAAAATGAAATGAAAATCGCTTATTGTCACAAGTAGGCTTCAAATGAAGTTACTGTGAAAAGCCCCTAGTCACCACATTCCGGCACCTGTTCGGGGAGGCTGATTCAGGAATCGAACCGTGCTGCTGGCCTGCCTTGGTCTGCTTCCAAAACCAGCAATTTAGCCCTGTGCTAAACAGCCCCTTCAAGTTAATGCAGGGAACAAACAGAAGAACTCTCTCAAATATAACTAAAGAGCATTAAGAATACACCCAAATAACAAACAGACAAGAAACGGAATATAAAGTGTCCGTAACACAGAGCCATATAACAAATAAAACAGAGCACAAAGTGTGCCTCTGGACAAAGGAGTCAGCATCTCCCGGTGAGTCTAAAAAGTGATCTTTATCTTGGAACGTTACTCGAGGGCGAGCTGACTAGATCATCCTGAACTTTTTTTTTTAGGAATGTTTTTATTGAGTTTTTGGGTTTACAAAGCAGATATGTAAATATGAACAGACATTAGGAGATAAAACAAAAATAAAGAAAGAAAGCAAAAGAAAAGTTAAAAAGTAAAACGAAACTAGTTACACACAGATCGGCTTCAACTATTTGCAGACGTACATCACAGTTTGCTTTATTTTTCCTCCTTGCAGTATTTGCAGAGGCAATTGTGGTCCCCTGCGTTTCACCTCCCACCAATTTTCTGAACAGAGTATTTTCTGAACTGAAAGACGTTAGGTGCAGTGGATGTCCCAAGAGACTTGCGGGTTCAGGTGCAGAGGTCCTTAAAATGCCATGAACAAATGCAGAAAATAAAATGCCTAATGAAACGCTACCATTTATATCTAGAGGATTGGAATATAAAGACACAGGGGTTATGCTGCAGCGAAAGAAAACCCTGGTTATCGAAACAGAAGTGCCAGAATCTCCAGATTTTTATTCCAAAGGCTTTTTTTTTAGGAAGGTTAATGCAGTGATCTCGGGGTTTGTGCGGGCGGGTCGAGCCCCTTGGGTGAAGAAGGTGCTGCTAGAGCGGGGATGTGGGGTGGGGGCTGGCCCTGCCAAATTTGATTAACTATTACTGGCCAGCAAATATCGCCATGGTAAGGAAGTGGGTAGAGTGGGAGGGGGAGGTATGGGAGTGGATGGAGGGGGAGGTATGGGAGTGGATGGAGGGGGAGGTATGGGAGTGGATGGAGGCGGCCTCTTGTAAGGACTCGAGCTTAGGGACACGTTTGGTGGCGGCTCTGCCGTTCCCGCCGGCCAGGTACTCCACAAGTCCGGTGGTGGTGGCGGCCCTGAGGGTGTGGGGACAGTGGCGGCAGCACCTGAGGCTGGAGGATGCTTCAGTTTGGGCACCGATCTGCGGGATCCAGAGGTTCGCTCTGTGGGGGGCTAGATGCGGGGTTCCAGAGGTGGTGGAGAGCTTGCCCTATTCCCGTAACCCCGCCATATCTTTGGACACTAAGGGGCAATTTAGCAGGGCCAATTCACCTAACCTGCACATCTCTTGCCTGTGGGAGGAAACCCACGCAGACACGGGGAAATGCTCAAACCCCACACAGACAGCCACCCAAGGTCGCAATCAAACCAGGGTCCCCGGCACTGTGAGGAAGTACTGCCAACCACTGCACCAGTACCCATTTGGAGTACTGTGAGCAGTTCTGGGCACCACATCTTAGGAAGGATATTTTGGCCTTCGAGCGAGTGCAACGTAGTTTACAAAAATGATACCTGGATTACAGGGATTGAGTTATGAGGAGAGATTACTTAAATTAGACCTGTTTTTGCTAGAATTTAGAACGCTAAGGGTGATCGAATCAAAGTATTCAAGATATTAACAGGGAAAGACAGGGTAGATAAAGGTAAACTATTTCCACTGGTTGGAGCTTCTAAGATTTAGGGGGCATTGTCTAAATATTAGGCTAGACCATTAAAGAGCGATATTAGGAAGAACATCTTCACTCAAAGGATGGTAGAGGTTTGGAACTCTCTCCCACAAACAACAATTGAATCTAGATCAAAGAACAAAGAAAATTACAGCACAGGAACAGGCCCTTCGGCCCTCCCAGCCTGCGCCGATCCAGATCCTTTATCTAAACCTGTCGCCTATTTTCCAAGGTCTACTTCCCTCTGTTCCCGCCCATTCATATACCTGTCTAGATGCTTCTTAAATGATGCTATCGTGCCCGCCTCTACCACCTCCGCTGGTAAAGCGTTCCAGCACCACCCTCTGCGTAAAAAAAAACTTTCCACGCACATCTCCCTTAAACTTTCCCCCCCCCCCCCTCACCTTGAAATCGTGACCCCTTGTAACTGACACCCCACTCTTGGAAAAAGCTTGTTGCTATCCACCCTGTCCATACCTCTCATAATTTTGTAGACCTCAATCAGGTCCCCCCTCAACCTCCGTCTTTCCAGCGAAAACAATCCTAATCTACTCAACCTTTCTTTATAGCTAGCACCCTCCATACCAGACAACATCCTGGTGAACCTCCTCTGCACCCTCTCCAAGGCATCCACATCCTTCTGGTAATGTGGCGACCAGAACTGCACGCAGTATTCCAAATGTGGCCGAACCAAAGTCCTATACAACTGTAACATGACCTGCCAACTCTTGTACTCAATACCCCATCCGATGAAGGCAAGCATGCTGTATGCCTTCTTGACCACTCTATCAACCTGCGTTGCCACCTTCAGGGTACAATGGACCTGAACTCCCAGATCTCTCTGCACATCAATTTTCCCCAAGACCCTTCCATTGACCATATAGACCGCTCTTGAATTTGATCTTCCAAAATGCATCACCTCGCATTTGCCTGGATTGAACTCCATCTGCCATTTCTCCGCCCAACTCTCCAATCTATCTATATTTTGTTGTATTCTCTGACAGTCCTCCTCGCTATCTGAAACTCCATCAATCTTAGTATCATTTGCAAACTTGCTAATCAGACCACCTATACTTTCCTCCAGGTCATTTATGTAAATCACAAACAACAGTGGTCCGAGCACGGATCCCTGTGGAACACCACTAGTCACCCTTCTCCATTTTGAGACACTCCCTTCCATCACTACTCTCTGTCTCCTGTTGCCCAGCCAGTTCTTTATCCATCTATCTAGTACACCCTGAACCCATACGACTTCACTTTTTCCATCAACCTGCCAAGGGAAACCTTATCAAACGCCTTACTAAAGTCCATGTATACGACATCTACAGCCTTTCCCTCATCAATTAACGTTGTCACTTCCTCAAAGAATTCTATTAGGTTTGTAAGACATGACCTTCCCTGCACAAAACCATGCTGCCTATCACTGATAAGTCTATTTTCTTCCAGATGTGAATAGATCCTATCCCTCAGTATCTTCTCCAACAGTTTGCCTACCACTGACGTCAAGCTCACAGGTCTATAATTCCCTGGATTATCCCTGCTACCCTTCTTAAACAAAGGGACAACATTAGCAATTCTCCAGTCCTCCGGGACCTCACCCGTGCTCAAGGATGCTGCAAAGATATAGAACATAGAACAGTACAGCACAGAACAGGCCCTTCGGCCCTCGATGTTGTGCCGAGCAATGATCACCCTACTCAAACCCACGTATCCACCCTATACCCGTAACCCAACAACTCCCCCCCTTAACCTTACTAGTAGGACACTACGGGCAATTTAGCATGGCCAATCCACCTAACTCGCACATCTTTGGACTGTGGGAGGAAACCGGAGCACCCGGAAGAAACCCACGCACACACGGGGAGGACGTGCAGACTCCACACAGACAGTGACCCAGCCGGGAATCGAACCTGGGACCCTGGAGCTGTGAAGCATTTATGCTAACCACCATGCTACCGTGCTGCCCCAAATATCTGTTATCCACCCTGTCCATACCTCTCATAATTTTGTAGACCTCAATCAGGTCCCCCCTATAACATCTGTTATACCTCGCTTCCCTCAGTAACCTGGGATAGATCCCATCCGGTCCTGGGGACTTGTCCACCTTAATGTCTTTTAGAATACCCAAAACCTCCCCTTCTGTATGACAACTTGACCGAGAGTATTTAAACATCCATCCCTAGCCTCAACATCCGTCTTGTCCCTCTCCTTTGTGAATACCGATGCAAAGTACTCATTAAGAATCTCACCCATTTCCTCTGAGCCCACGCATAAATTCCCTCTTTTGTCTTTAAGTGGGCCAATCCTGTCTCTAGTAACCCTCTTACTCCTTACATACGAATAAAATGCTTTGGGATGTTCCTTAACCCTGTTAGCCAAAGATATTTCATGACCCCTTTTAGCCCTCTTTATTGCGCGTTTGAGATTCGTCCTACTTTCCCGATATTCCTTTTCAGGAAATCAGTTGTTAATTTTAAATCTGAGACAGATAGATTTTTTTTAAGCAAAAATATGAAGATATATGGACCAAAGACAGGTAAATGGAGTAAGGTCACAGATCAGCCATGATCTCATTGTATGCTAGGACAGGCTTGAGGGGCTGAATGGCGTACGATCATCCCGAACCTGACTCCACTCTTGTACAGGATGGATTTCACTCAATTAAAAGCGGCTCTTTTCAGAGCCATGTCAGCACTCATATCTTGAAACAGCCTAATAGAGTGTCCTTTCCAGAACAACTTCCTTCTCTTTGAAACTATGAAATCTTGCGATCATCAGATGAGGAGGATTTCCCAGGTGAGGCGTAGGTCGAAGGGAGTGATGGGCCCAGTCTAATTCTGGCGGTGGGGGAGTGGAGGTCCACCCTCACACACCATCTTGTGGAACATGTCCAAGAAATATTGTGTAGAGCTGTGGCCTTCGATCCTCTCTGATAACCCCACAATACAAATATTCTGTCTTCTGCATCTATTCTCCATGTCATTCAGCTTAGTTACTAAGGTTTTTTTTAACTTTGACTACAGAATCAAGGTCAGACTCCAGGGAGGTGATCCTATCAATGTGGTCCGACAAAGCCGTCTCCATGACCTTAATTGTGATTCCATGAGCTTCGATGGGCTTGCTGGTAAGTTTCAAGAACCAAACGAATGGGAGCCAAGGCTTCTTCAATTAATTGTTTAAGGTCCACCAACATGTTTTGTTGGTGTTTATTGAGCTCGATTGCCAGATTTTAGTGAGAACTTCAGCCGTTAGTGGAGTGGTTGGAGAATATGCAGCCTCCACCATCTTACCTCCAGTAGATCTCTGCCATTTAGAAGATCTCTGAGAGGCTTCAGAGTCAGTCGACAAGTTTCAGACCAATTCATTTTTGGCTTGGCCTCCCTTGGACATCTCAGTGAATAGAGAACTCTACACAACCAAATTTCAGGATTTTTCCAAGGAGTTAAAGAGCAGTGGTGCCAAGAAAAAGGGTAAAACTGTCAGGTTTCCAGTGGGAGCCACCTGGCTGCGTCTTCCCCTCACATCAGGCCCCCACTCAGAATTCAGCTGATATATATAATTGACCATGACTTGGATACCTTGGGCATTCCAATGTTCACAGATGACACAAAGCTTAGGAATGTGGTAAACCATGTGTACTTTCACAGAGTGTATGAGTTCCCTTACTGCCCGCAATCAGCATGTTTTGTGTGAAAGTGGTGCGTCTTTTCTTACCCTTCGTATGTCCCAGTTAAATAGTTCTGCAGAAAGCCTTTGTGAGTTTAAAAATAGAGGCTGTTAATTCTCACACACGTAGCCAAAATTAAACACGTCTCACACACACTCAGACACACAAAGAATAGATACAGATAAGGTTATGTAATTATATTCATTTCAGTCTCCGGTCCCTCATGTGACAGGCTTGTAGTTTCTTGGATGGTTTTGATGCTTTAAAGTTGAAATGAAGGTCTTGTAAGCAAAGGGTTCTCACTATACTGCTGTGAGGCTTCTTAAACTCGGATTTCTCGGCGACTGCTTCTCAAGTGAACGTTAATTAGAACGAGTTACGTGCTGTGATTAGTTTTGGTTCCCTTATCTAAGGAAAGATATACTGGCATTGGAGGCAGTCCGGAGAAGGTTCTGGAGCTGTTGATTCCGAGTATGGAGAGGTTGAGTAAATTGGGCCTGTACTCACTGGAGTTTAGAAAAATGAGAGGTGACCTTATTGAGACATATAGGATTCTCAGGGGGCTTGACAGGGTCGATGCTGAGAGGATGTTTTCTCTTGTAGAAGAATCTAGGACCAGAGGGAATAATCTTAGATTAAGGTGTTGTCCATTTAAGGCAGAGATGAGGAGGAATTTCTCCTCTCAGAGGGTAGTGAACCTGTGGAATTCTTTACCACAGAGAGCTGTAGAGGCTGGATTCTTAAGTATGTTCAATGCTGAGGTAGACAGATTTTCAATCAGTCAGGGAATCAAGGGTTATGGGAATAAAGCAGGAAAGTGGAATTGAGGAGTATATCAGATCAGCCATGATCTCATTGAATGTCTGTCGCACCATCTTTCACAAGGTGAGTACTGACAGGCAGAGACCTGGGCGTGCATGTCCACCGAAAGTGGCAACACATGTGGATAAGGTGGTCAAGAAGGCAGACGGCATGCTGGCCTTCCTCGGGCGGGGCATTGAATATAAAAATTTGCAAGTCATGCTGCAGCTGTACAGGACCTTAGTTAGGTCTCATTTGGAATATTGTGTACAATTCTGGTCGCCACACTACCAGAAGGATGTGGATGCTTTGGAGAGGGTACAGAAGCAGTTTAGAATCATAGAATTTACAGTGCAGAAGGAGGCCATTTTGCCCATCGAGTCTGCACTGGCTCTTTGAAAGAGCACCCTACCCAAGCCCACACCCCCACCCCATCCCCACAACCCAGTCACCCCACCCAACATGAAGGGCAATTTTGGACACTAAGGGCAATTTAGCATGGCCAATCCATCTAACCTGCACATCTTTGGACTGTGGGAGGAAACCGGAGCACACACGGGCAGAACGTGCAGATTCCACACAGACTGTGACCCAAGCCGGGAATCGAACCTGGGACCCTGGAGCTGTGAAGCAATTGTGCTAACCACCATGCTACCGTGCTGCCCATGTTTACTAAGATGTTGCCTGGTATGGACGGCATTAGCTATGAGGAGAGGTTAGATAAACTCAGTCTGGTCTCACTGGAACAACGGAGGTTGAGAGGCGAACTGATAGAGGTCTACACGATTATGAGTGGGATGGACAGAGTGGATAGTCAGATGCTCTTTCCTAGGGTAGGAGAGTCAAGTACTAGGGGACATAGGTTTAAAGTGCGTGGGGAAAAGTTTAGAACAGATGTGAGAGGCAAGTTTTTTTACACAGAGGGTAGTAAATATATGGAACGCAGTGCCTGGGGAGGTGGTGGGAGAAGGTACGATAGCGGCATTTAAGGGGCATCTAGACAAATATATAACTAGGGTGGGAAAGGAAGGATACGGACTCTGTTAAGTGAAAACGATTTTAGTTTAGGCAGGTACCATGGTCAGCTCAGGCTTGGAGGCCCGAAGGGCCTGTTTCTGTGCTTCATTGTTAGAACATAGGACATGGAATATACAGTGCAGAAGGAGGCCATTTGGCCGATCAAGTCTGCACTGACCCACTTAAGCCCTCACTTCCACCCTATCCCCATAACCCCTCCTAACCTTTTTTTGGACACTAAGGGAAATTTTTAGAATGTCCAATCCACCTAACCTGCGCATCTTTGGTCTGTGGGAGGAAACCGGAGCACCCGGAGGAAACCCATGCAGACACGGGGAGAACGTGTAGACTCCTCACAGACAGTGACCCAGCGGGGAATCGAACCTGGGACCCTGGCGCTGTGAAGCCACAGTGCAAGCCACTTATGATATGGTGCTGCCCACACTTTTGTTCTAAGGTCAAAGTCCTCCCAAATAAGGTGGTGGTGGGGGGGGGGGGGGGGGGGGGGGGGGGTCCATGTTAATTCACCACCTATTTTGTGGGTTAACAGCTCGGGTTTGAGACATTCAGTGCCTTTGTGTCAGAATTGTCCATTCATTCTGATAATAACCTTTTTGATTGGTTTGGGGAAGCACACAAATCACACCAGTCTGGAGATTCCTTTGTATTGGGCCATCCTTAAACAAAGAGATGTATGAATTCCCTGAATGGCCGTGAATGTCCACATTTAAGAAGGTATTTCACTGGAGACATGCTATTGTCTGTAGTTCAATTGCCAAAAGTCACATGATTTTCAGCAGTTATTTTAATCACCCGTTTGTATCCGATTTTTAAAAGTGTTGACTGAAAGTTGACACGACATCGGTGCATGACACGCCTCTGCCACTTGGGGAAAACAATTTAGCTTTGATACATTTTGTACATGGCTTTCCTGTGAAGCGAAAGAAAACACACACATGCACTCTCACACATTCGGACACGCACAGTAATTCAGTACTGCTACAATTTTAATTTCTGTCGCAAGCCCTTTTATTTAAACAAAGTTACTTATTACCTGGTGAATGTTTGTTGATATCAGTATGCAAGGTTTCTTGAATGCTAACATCAATGGATATGATGTGGAGATGCCGGCGTTGGACTGGGGTAAGCATAGTAAGAAGTCTTACAGCACCAGGTTAAAGTTCAACAGGTTTGTTTCAAACACTAGCTTTCGGAGCACTGCTCCTTCATTCACCTGAGGAAGGAGCAGTGCTCCGAAAGCTAGTGTTTGAAACAAACATGTTGGACTTTAACCTGGTGTTGTAAGACTTATCAATGGATATCTCATTTTCAATGCATTTAGCAACTGGGGAGAGTTCAAATTCCTGGGGAGGAGCCAGATTTTGCAGACCTCGAAGGTGCAGTGCGTAATAGTTTTGTTGTGTTGTCTGTGAGCCTCCTAACCCTTTCATGGATACTCCATAATCCATTTGTCTGATAACTTTGGTTCTGGTTTATCAATGAGACTTATTTATACGGTCATGGCGTGCAGTCTATTGCTTTTAAACCCCTGTGAGGTATCTGGGTTATTCTCGTACCTGATCCTCACTGGGCTTGAGAATGGAATTCCTGAGCTTTTAAACCTGATCATATGATGGTTTGATGAATAGCTCCACATTAGCTTTCCTTGCTTTCACAAGCGCTGTTTGTCTTGGGGGAGGGGGGGGGGGGGGTATTGGCTTCTCAATTTGTCCCCAATCTGTTCTCTTGGATGATATTGCCTGTAGGTAGCTGGCCAGCTTCTGCTGCATTGCCCTGTGGCACTTCATCTGGGTGAGGTGTCACCCTCATCGCTTGTCTGCGGGTTTGGGAACTTTCTCTGCCCCTATTTAAATCCTGAATGTGGAGATGCTGGCGTTGGACTGGGGTGAGCACTGTAAGAAGTTTTACAAAACCAGGTTAAAAGTCCAACTGGTTTGTTTCAAGTCACTAGCTTTCGGAGCACTGCTCCTTCCTCACCTGAAGAAGATGTCTGCGACCTAAACCTCTAGTTCAGCCCTTCATTCTTTTTAAAGTTCTGCAGGCCTTGTCTTGGCCTCTTTAAACTCTGCTGGCCTGGTTTTGACCACTTTAACTTTTATAGGTTCCATTCTTTACCGTAGTTGCCTTTGTCTTGGCCTCCACGACGTCTTCTATTTCCTTAATACTTATTGGCTCTATCGCCCCCTCTAGGATATTAGGGACTTCCTCAGCTCTCTGCACCTGAGCATAATTCTGTTTCCCCAGTCTCTGTGGCCTGCTTTTGACTCTCTGGCCACAGTACCTGTAACCCACCAACATATTTCCCCAACAATCGGCCCATTCCCTTTATGGGTCAGCTCATAACAACCCCAACCATCAGTACACCAATGACCAACTTACTCTGCAGGTGATATTTTACAAGGGGAACCTTTTAACATGTGCCAGTAGGTCCTTTTATCTTCACTGTGGTGTCTTTTCTCCGTTGGGTGGCACCTCAGCAACCTTCGCTACAAACACCCTGGCCGGGATTCTCCGAGCCTCCGTGCCGAAATCGCGCTCGCCATGGGGGTAGAGAATGGAGCCCACAACCAGAGAATCGCTGCCAGCCACGTGTGCGGTTGACACGGCGCCAGTCGGGGGCCGTTGAAAGAGACCCCCGCGGCGATTCTCCGCAGTCGACCGGCCGAGTTCCCACCAGCGTGGTTCTAACATGGTTCCATCCCAGAGGGAGCTCGGAGTCGCAGCCGCTGTGGCCGTCCTGGTCGGGGGGTGGGGGGGAATCAGGATCCGGGTGGGCAGCCTCCACGATGGCCTGGCGTGCGCAATCCGGGGGGGATACCTTCTTCCACGCTGGACCCGTGTGGCTCTGCCATGTTGCGTGGGACCGGCGGCCAGCAGTGAAGATCTGCGTATTGGTGCCGGAGCTGCATGGAGCACTCAGGCGCCATGCTGGCCCCCTGTGGGCTTCAGAATCGTTGGGCCAAGAGGCCCGTTGATGCCGGCATTAAATAGAACATAGAACAGTACAGCACAGAACAGGCCCTTCGGCCCTCGATGTTGTGCCGAGCAATGATCACCCTACTTAAACCCACGTAACCCGTATACCCGTAACCCAACAATCCGCCCATTAACCTTACACTACGGGCAATTTAGCCTGGCCAATCCACCTAACCCGCACATCTTTGGACTGTGGGAGGAAACCGGAGCACCCGGAGGAAACCCACGCACACACGGGGAGGACGTGCAGACTCCACACAGACAGTGACCCAGCCGGGAATCGAACCTGGGACCCTGGAGCTGTGAAGCATTGATGCTAACCACCATGCTACCGTGAGGCCCCAAATACTCCGGTATTTACGCCAGCGTCAACACTATTTCTCTTTTTGGAGCTTGTGACACAAAATGATTCATTGTTCCTTTATGCAAGAAGCCTCAGCAAGACGTCTGTCCTACCTCCACTCCATAGACACCGAGAATGGCAGTGTTGTCTGTTCATAACTTGCAGAGCACCCAGTAGGCAGCACGGAATAATCCTTGCTGCCCTCCCTCAACCAGCTAACCTTGGGTGAAATTCTCCCCTACCCGGAGGGGCGGGGGGGGTCCCGGCGTGGCGGAATAAACCTTGCTGCCCTCCCTCAGCCAGCTGACCTTGGGCGAAATTCTCCGACCCCACGCAGGGTCGGAGAATCGGCCGGCGGCGGCGTTATTCCCGCTCCCGCCAGGTTTTTAATTCTCCGAGCGGCCAAAAACCGGCGTTGTTCAAATCCCGCCGGCAGCCTCTGAAAACAGCTGGCGCCGGCGGGATGTCATTGATTTTTAACAGACAGACATTCTCCATGCCGGATGGGCCAAATTCCCGCCGACGTGGCCACGGGTCACGTCAGCGAAAAACAGAGTAGCTTTAAAACGGCATCACCCATCAGTTCAGTGACGTAGGGCGAGTGCGGGGGTAGCGGCGTTGGAGAGGGGTGGATTGGGGGGGTGGTTGCGGCATTGGGGGGGGCGTTGGAGAGGGGTGGATTGGGGGGGGTGGTTGCGGCATGGGGGGGGTTGCGGTGTTGAGGGGGGGTTGCGGCGTTGAGGGGGGGGTTGCGGCATTGAGGGGGGGTTGCGGCGTTGAGGGGGGGTTGCGGCGTTGAGGGGGGTTGCGGCGTTGAGGTGGGGGTTGTGGCGTTGAGGGGGGGTTGCGGCGTTGAGAGAGAGAGGGGGGGTACCGGCGTTGAGAGAGAGGGGACGGGTACCGGCGTTGAGAGAGAGGGGGGGCAGCGTTGGAGGGGGGTAGGGATGGTGGGGAGGGGGGGTAGGGGTGGTGGGGAGGGGGGTAGGGGTGGTGGGGAGGGGGGTAGGGGTGGTGGGGAGGGGGGTAGGGTTGTTGGAGGGGGGTAGGGTTGCCTCTTGTCTCAGCAAATTCCAAGATTCTGCTGACTAGTTTCTCAAACACAGTGAGGAAGGTTTCCGCACCCTCTTCTTCAAACTTGGGGACAAATCAGGAATACTTTAGGAAATTGAAGCTCGTCTCTGGGTTAAGGGTATTTAAATTACCACTAGATAAATTCAAGTTCTCCCTACTTGCTGCAATCTGCCTGAGTTCCCCAGCCTCTTAAATCTGTCAATCTTTCTCCAGCTTTTGCAGCTGGAAAACTCACTTCCTTAGAATGCCTTTGCTTGAAACTCTTGTTTTGAAGTTCTAAATCCTCTACTTGTTCCGATTCTGGAATGAAGCCAAGATGGTCAACCGGCATCTTTAGTAATTTGGGTTTCAGTCTTTAATACGTTTATTCAGCTTTACCTGTTTATCTATGGATTTTAGCTGTTCTATGGTTAAGGAGCTAATTTTGGCCACATTAAGTCCTTCTATTGCATATATGACCTTACATTGAAACCAGTCAACCTATTTTCTATTGTTAGTAGTCACAAAGCTTCCTGCTGTAATCTCTTCTGTTTTGGTTTCAAGAAATTGACAATGTTATTTTTCCCTTCTCCTTCCAATTTCCTTCAAAGTCAGATTAGGCTTTTGTGCTCCAATGGAAGGTATGTATTTTCTTATCCTTGAAGGATATGTCCCAATTAATTCAGCAGCAAGCTTTTGGGAGATCAAAAATAAAGGCGGTTATTTATTCACGCACACTTACCCTGAATTCAACACAGTGTTACACACGCCCATTCTCACACACACGAAGAGTTAGATACAGATACGGTAATGCACTTTTACAGATTAAAGTTATTTCAGTTTCTGGTTTACAAACTCTGATTTCTCAAATAGCAGGCTTGTCTGGTTTCTTGGATGGTTTTGAAGTTGAAGTGAAGATCTTGTAAAGCAAATGATTCTCAGTAGGCTGTGAGATTTATTGCAGTCAAATTTCTGAGGCTGTTTCTCAGGTGAACATTAACTGAATCATAGAATCCCTACAGTGCAGGAGGCGGCCATTTGGCTCATCGACCCTCCAAACAAGCATACTACATAGGCCCATGTCCTATCCCCGTAACCCATTATCGCTACCTAAACCTATGGACACTAAGGGGCAATATAGGATGGCCAATCCACCTAATCGGCACATTTTTGACTGAGAAAGGAAACGGAGCCCCGGGAGGAAACCCACGCAGACACGGGGAGAATATGCAAACTCCACACAGTCACCCAGGTCGGAAGCAGTGCTAACCACTATGCCACTGTGCCGCTCCAGGTAATGGACAGGTTACATGCTCTTGCTACTTGATGTCTTTTCCGAATCTGGGACACAGACTGGCTGAACAGGTGGTTCAATGGCTTTTGGTGAAACTACCTGCAAACAGCTTGCGCTGATATTTGTAAAGCCTGTAGAAAACATGGCTGTGTCGCGTGACTTGCATATGTTCAAAATACTATCCAAATAAGGAGGCGTGGTCTTCATTATTCAAAGAAGCTCATTTTCAAAAATAAATCATGAGTTAAAAAAAACATGACTTATCAGAAGACTGCAAACTTCAAATAGTAATTCTAATCATCGACAAAGCTATTAATGGATGCACGCTCAGTTTTAAAACATTGAGTAATTGAGTGCAAATTACGTATAATTTGAAGATGATGAAGTGCTGATCCAGTGGATCAACTAGTTTTCACACTTTCTTTAATAATATGCAACCCTTCCAAACTCCCTTGGGCCAATGGAGAGGACAGACTGGAAAAGTTACAAGCTGAGATTGAATAAATGACACAGAATGTCAATTGCACCTGACTGGATTGTCAGAGGTACATTGACACCAACGAAAAAGCAAAGCCAATTTCCATGCTGATTTAGGAAAGAAGATCCAAAGAGTGGAACATTCAATCCAATGAATAGTTGTTTGGTAGAAGAGAACTGTAAAACTGCTGAAGAGACATTTCAGCTAAGCTTTTCATTTTGCACTTATCAGGACAAGCACAAGAGTATCACATTTCAAATGATCACAACAATTTATGCAGGAGATAATGGTGCTGACTGGTTGGCAAGTCAGCTGTGATTGGCTGAGGAATTACCACGGAGAAAGCTCTGGGGAACAATAGGCTCACCAAGCTTCCGGATAATTAAAAGAAAAGCAAGGCTTGAATACATTCCTTTTATTTGCAGAGAACGGGTCCTTGTGTATTAATGTATGTCACTGAAGCAAGCATTATGAGCCACATTAGGAGCTCGATTGATTAGTGTAGCTATTAGCACACTTAGGATTGATTGGCAAATGCTGCCCAATCACATGGTATTTGAATTTCAGTGCTGGCGCGATGCCAGATATGTACGTTGTTATGCCCAATGATTGCCTCACCGAATCAAACAACATGTTCCTTCAGTTTCTCATAATAGGCAGAGTACAGACTGTTCTCAGCTAGCCTACCCTTGCAAAATCCAAGACAAAATGTCAACTATTAGATGTGGTTCCTCAATTTTAAAAGGAGCTCATTGTTAATTTACTGCTTTCTTGCCAATCTTGGATTCCAATTTATCTGGCCCAGATCCATTCTTACCCGATTAAAGTTGGCTTTCCCCGAGTCATTCTTAATCTGGATTGTTCTGCATTAAGGGATCTTTTCCATTCAGCCAAGATGGCAAAAAGGGCTTGTTAATGGTTTAAAGTCTCAACTAAAACATGGCATCTTCAATAATGTAGCACTTCTTCAGTACTGTACCACCCTATGTACTCAAATCTTTGGAGTGCTTGAAATCGTGAGGCTCATGTCCATGATTCTTTGGCTTGGAGGGGAGAGTGCTAATTGATATTTTAGATATATCCAGGCCAGCTTTGTTGCTTTGCCTCATCAGTGCAGCATTTTGGTGTTGATACCAAGGTACTTTTCCAGGTTTATCCCAAAGGAAATATAAAACAAATACCCTTACTATCCTAACAAGATGCAAGACAAAAATAACTTGTATGTATTACTTTCCTTGGATATTTCATCATTTAGTGCTAATCAATATCACTCAAATTGTAAGCAAATTAAGAGGCCCAATAGAACACACATGAACTAAAGCTTGAGTGCACATTGCCCACGGAATTCAAAGCACAGTGAATAATAGTCTCCTATGCAAATATGTTGCATTATCTAATAGACACCAAAATTATCCTGTAGCAACAGCTATTAATAAATGAAGGCACAATATAATATTTGTTACTAGTATTAGAAACTATCAACGTATTTAATAAACACTTGCTCACAGTTACCTTACATATCACCTGTGTCATATTATCAGTAGTACAATTTATTTTCTCATTTTTGTTGTTATTGTAGCCTTTTGTTTCTGTGCATCTTTTCGTTTGTGTCTTTAAGTTGTGTTCTTTTCTGTGTTTTCTTCTTTTGCATTTTTCCAATTCTGTTTTCTGACAATCATGTTCATGCCTTTACTACTCTTGTTAACGTGCACATTAATACTGGGCATTGCTCCTGCTCGCTGATGGTCTTTTGCATCATTGCGTTCCCAATCCCGTCTCATTCCTGTTTCCGAGTTTTATCTCAGCTTTAACGTGATGCTTTCCTCATCTGCCTTGAGCCCATTTTCTTAATTCCAGCTCCTCTTACTTTTTGCAGTTCCTTCGCTATGTCAGTCTGTGTTTTTGTTTTACAAAAGAGCCAGTTCCCCATCCTTGTCTGGTCCAGCAAATAACGGCTCACTGGCCCAGGACAGTGAATGGACAGCAAGCTGCCAGGAAGCTTAAGTTTATGGCAAGAAAGGCAGCAAACAGAAGCAAAATATGGAGCTAGGAAGTGAGGTGGGTCAGTTGGTCAGCAGATAGGCCGCAGGCATGCAGCCTATTGAAGAGGTGTCTCTGAGATTAGGAGGGCTTTATATACTTCCTGGGTCCTCATGTGCATGAGAAAAGCAATTTGCACTCTATAGCTGAGGTAGGTCAGCAATGGAAACCTTCCCATGGGCAGAATGCAGCCATGAGGGATGGGCAACAATAATTGAAGCAGGTATATGCTATGGAATATACCTGGATCACTGCGACAGGATTAATTTTGAAGATTTCTCATTCTGATTCACATACGATTTGCAGCTAATAACCTCTATGATTAGGAAGGCTACAGAAGATTGGATATAAAAATTAGTCCTTAATTACCTTGGATCCATTCTTGTTTCTTCTTTTTGTCAGATGCACTGATCTCAAAACTCTTATCCCAACATTTGATCAGCAAAAGACATTTCTTTCCATCTTTGTCTGGTAGAGACTGGAATGGGAAACAAGTATTTTTATTTTCACAGTCTAATTAACTTGGGGTTTCATTCAGATTGGCAGACATTTTTTACATCAAGCCCTTACATTAATATTAACAAGGATCACAACCTCTAGTGTTCTCTGTAGTTGCCCAAGAGAACATTAATTTACTGAGAGAGAACATCTTCTGCAAACAACTTTTAAAAAACTATCTGTGGGCTCAAATGGCTCATAAACATAAACTCAAGAGGACTATTAATTTTGTAGATTCATTAATCCGATTGGTTTGAGTTAACATTCGTGGCTTTGGAATCAGCCCAACGTTATTAGGCTCACCGACAAACAGCAGGCAGTCAGATGGGGTATGATCAAACCTCCTCTGGAGGAGAAGTATGAGCAGACCTTATGCATAACGCCAATGCTGGGGATGGGGCATTGCATCAGCAAAATCCAAACTGGATTTACTTGTTGAAGTGTATTACTGTTGTTATGTAGTCAATTCACAGACTGCTCAGCCCCACAGACTAGTTAAGGATGACCGACTAGTTAATCTGTTTTCATATTGCTGGGTGAAGGAGGAATGTTGACTCAGTCACTGGGGAACTCCCTGCATGCTTTGCATGGTGCCACAAGACCTTATACAGCTGATGTGTTGGCTAGTGTAGGCTTGAGAGATGAACAGACACTCCCAGGTTCCCTGCAATGCGGAGAGGCGGCGGCGGGCGAACGGAGTCCATTCTGTAGGATGGCGCGAGACTGGTGGAAGGCAGATCACTGAAGGGTAGGTCTCAGAAGTGCGAGCATTACTCAACTCCTGGTATCATGATGTGTTGGCGAGTGTAGGCTTGAGAGATGAACAGACACTTCCAACACTGATGAAGGTTCAACTCAATTTTATTAACTACTTCTAACTAACTAACACACTGTGGGTCTAAATGATGCTAACTTAAACTAGAGACCTAGAGTAAGAAGTCTTACAACACCAGGTTAAAGTCCAACAGGTTTGTTTCAAACACGAGCTTTCGGAGCGCAGCTCCTTCCTCATTCACCTGAGGAAGGAGCTGCGCTCCGAAAGCTCGTGTTTGAAACAAACCTGTTGGACTTTAACCTGGTGTTGTAAGACTTCTTACTGTGCTCACCCCAGTCCAACGCCGGCATCTCCACGTCATAGAGACCTAGAGATCTAGGTGGTATGAAGAGGTTGTGCTTTTTGGACCAAACCTGAACGTTTCAGAAGTTAAAAAGAGTCAAGGAAATGGCTCTTCTCAGCTGACAAAGTGTGAACAGTTGGAAGGTTAAGAAATTGGAGTTGAAAGGTTGCAGATTCAGGCGAAATTCTACAGACATAAGCACTTAACTCGATGGGCCGAGTGGCTTAATTCTGCTCCTATGTCTTATAGTCTTAACCCACATTGACACTTCAGTGCATAACTGAGGCAGTTTTGCACTGTTGGAGGGGCAGTCTTGTAGATGAGACTCTGCTCTCTCGGGTGGGCATCAATGATCCTGATACCACTAATCCATGCAGGGGCGTTTTCTCAGAGCCCTGGTCAATATTTAGATCTTAGCCAACATCACTAAACAGATTATCTAGTCATTTATCGCATTGCTGTCTCTGTGGCCTTGATCTTCCAAATTGGCTGCTGTATTTCCCTGAACTATCTAAATTCTTGAAATTTGCAATGCACTTCATAAGTTCGTTGTTTGCTGTGAAGTGCCTTGCGAAGTCTTGGTGAGCATTTTTTTCACATTATGTAACAGTTCATGACTGAGAACTCAAGAGATATAAAAGTAACCACATTGCAATACTGGAAGATACTTTAAGTTTTCTATTCTGCCCCACCACCTCCACCTCTTTTCCAACTACATAATTCTGTACATTTCTACCTTTCTTCAGTTTTGCAGAAGGATCATTTAGATAAGAGTCATAGAGGTCTACAGCACAGAAAAGGCCCCTTGGGCCATCATGTCTGCTGGTCAAAAACAATCTCATTTTCCATCACTTGGACCATAGCCTTGCATGCTTCAGCATCACAAGTGCACGTTTAAATATTTCTGAAATGTTATGAGGGTCTCTGACTCCACCACCCTTTCAGGCAGTAAGTTCCAAACTCCCACCATCCTTGGAGTGAAAAGATTTTACCTCACATCTCCTCTAAACCTCCTGCCCCTTACTTTAAATCCTGGTCACTGATCCCTCCACCAAGAGGAAAGGTTTCTTCCCATCTACTCTACGTATGCTCCTCATAATTTTATACATTTTAGTCACGCCCCCATCCTGTCTCCTCTGCTCCAAGGAAAACAATCTATGTCTATCCAATCTCTATTCATAACTAAAACTTTCCAACCCAAGCAACATCCTGGTATATCTTCTCTGCACCCTTAGATCACATGGGGTTAGGGTAATTTATTAGCTTGGATAGAAGACTGACTGACGGCACAGGACAGAGAGTCAGGATAAATGGATCTTTTTTCTGGATACCCAGATGTAATCAGTGGGGTGCCACAAGGTTCGCTCCTTGGGTCCCAACTATTCACAATCGAGAGAGGGATAGAAGGCTCCATAGCCAAATTTGCAGATGACACTAAAATCAAAGAAAAAAAGAACAAAGATACAGCACAGGAACAACCTTCGGCCCTCCAAGCCTGCGCCGACCATGTGTCCTATCCAGACCAATCGCCTGTATCCTTCTAGGTTCCGTTCATGTGCCTATCCAGATAAGTCTTAAAGGTCGCTAACGTATCTGCCTCAACCACCTCACTTTGCAGTGCATTCCAGGCCACCACCACCCTCTGTGTAAAAAAACTTCCCTGGCACATCTCCACTGAACCTTGGAAAGGCAACTTATTATCAATCAGAGTGCAGAGGGATCTGGGTGTCCTCATGCATTAGTTGCAGAAGACCAGCATACAGGTACGGCAGATAATAAAGAAAGTGAATGGAACGTTGGTATTTATAGTTAAAGGAATAGAGTATAAAGGTTGTTGCAACTGTACAAGGCATTGGTGAGTCTGCACATGGAGTATTGTGCAGTTTTTGGTCCCCGTACTTGAGGAAAGATGTTGTGGCATTTGAGGCAATTCAGAGGAGGTTCACTAGATTGATTCCATGATTCCAGATATGAGGGGTTTGTCTTCTGAAGAGAGATTAAGTAGTTTAGGCCTGTACTCTCCAGAGTTTAGAAGAATGAGGGGAGATCAAATTGAGGTACATAAGATGATAAAAGGTATGGATAAAGTAGACATGGAGTGGATGCTTCCTCTTGTGGGACATTCTAGAACGAGAGGTCACAGTCTCAGGAAAAATGTAACAAATTTATAACAGAGATGAGGAGAAACTACTTCTCCCAAAGGGTCATGAATCTATGGAACTCATGGATGCTGGGACAATGAGTAAATTTAAGGCGGATTTGGACAGATTTTTAATTAGTAATGGGTTGAAGCAGAAACGGGACTGCTTGGACCTGATAAAAGAGTCGATTGAGCGGCTGGAGCTTAGATTGGATGCCCAAGATCGGGTGATCCAGAAGGTGGAAAAGGCGCTGACTGAGCAGGAGGAACATCAAACTGCGGAGGAGTTGGAGGTGGGGATGCTGAGAGACCAACAGAAGAAGCTCCTGGAGAAGGTGGAGGACCGAGAGAATAGGTCCCACAGGCAGAACCTGAGAATCATTGGGCTCCTGGAGGGGTCCGAAGGAGCAGACGCTGGGGCATACATCGCAGATATGTTTGAGAAGCTGCTGGGGGATGGGGCATTCTCACGACCCTTGGAGATGGACAGGGCTCCCAGAGCACTCGGGAGGAAGCCGCGAACAGGAGACACCCCCGAGGGCAATGGTGGTGAGATTCCACAGGTACTCAGATAAGGAGCGCATTCTGCAGTGGGCCAAACAGACACGGAGCTGTAAATGGGACAATAGTATGCTGCAGGTCGACCAAGACCTGAGTGTGGAATGGCCAGGAGAAGAGCAGGCTTCAACCAGATTAGGTCGATCCTTTTTAAGAAAAGGTGAAGTTCGGACTGTAGTCCGTCTCTGGGTCACGCACGAGGAACAGCACTTTTATTTCGAGTCACCTGAGGATGCGCTGGACTTTGTGAAAAGGAAAGGACTGGTGGTGGACTGAGAACATTTGAACCTTTGCTGCAACATTCATGGGGGTTTCTTGTTTTCTTGTTATTTCTCTGTTCATTTTTTAAAAAAAGTTTCTTGTTTTTTGTTTTGTGGAAGCTGTTTGCAATGCCGTCTGTATTGATTTGGGACCGGTGGCAGAGATGAGTGAGTTAAGGTTTCTATTTGCACTGTTGGGGAATGGAGGTCTGCTTGTTTAGATTTTGGTGTTTTTTCTGTCGGGCAATTGTGTGGGGATTGTTTTCTTTAATAAACATTTTATTGAGGTTGTTTTTTGGCATTGTAATAGCAGCAATATAAACAATGTATATAAAAATATAAACATAGTGCAAATACCACCTCCCTCCCCCACAGGTCCCACCATTACTTAACCCCTAATCTACGCTAACCTACCCCCACACCCTCTTCTGCTGACATAGAACATAGAACATAGAACAGTACAGCACAGAACAGGCCCTTCGGCCCTCGATGTTGTGCCGAGCAATGATTACCCTACTCAAACCCACGTATCTACCCGTAACCCAACAACCCCCCCCTTAACCTTACTTTTTAGGACACTACGGGAAATTTAGCATGGCCAATCCACCTAACCCGCACATCTTTGGACGGTGGGAGGAAACCGGAGCACCCGGAGGAAACCCACGCACACACGGGGAGGACGTGCAGACTCCACACAGACAGTGACCCAGCCGGGAATCGAACCTGGGACCCTGGAGCTGTGAAGCATTTATGCTAACCACCATGCTACCGTGTTGCCCACTACCGTGTTGCTGACGATTAGTTCTCTGCGAAGAAGTCGATGAATGGTTGCCACCTCCGGGCGAACTCTAACAATGACCCTCTCAAGGCGAACTTAATTTTCTCCATGCAGAGAAAGCTAGCCATGTCCGATAGCCAGGTCTCCGACTTCGGGGGCTTTGAGTCCTTCCATGCTAGTAATATCCGCCTCCGGGTTACCAGGGAAGCAAAGGCCAGAACATCTGCCTCTTTCTCCTCCGAAAACCGCCACCTCTGGACACAATGCCACCCTTGTTTTTAATACCTTGGACATGACCTCAGCAGACCCCTGCCAAAATCCCCTCAGCTTTGGACATGCCCAGAACATGTAGACATGGTTCGCTGGTCCTCCCGCACATTTTGCGCACCTGTCTTCCACCCCAAAGAATCTGCTCATCCGGGCCATTGTCATGTGAGCCCGGTGAATGACCTTAAATTCTATCAGGCTGAGTCTGGCACAGGTTGTGGATGCGTTGCCTCTACTCAACACGTCCGCCCATAGACCATCCTTTATCTCGCCTCCCAGCTCCTCCTCCTACTTTCGCTTCAGCTCCTCAGTGTGCGTCTCCTCTGATCCCATAAGTTCCTTGTATATGTCCGAAACGCTCCCCTCGCCTATCCATTCTCTAGAAATCACCCTATCCTGAATCCCCCTTAGCGGCAGGAGTGGGAAGGTTGGTACCTGTCTACGCAGAAAGCCCCGCGCCTGCAGCTATCGAAATTAGTTTCCCCCCGCCAATGCAAACTTCTCCTCCAGGGTGGGGAGGGAACAATAGGTGGGTGACTATCCAGCGCCAGGGATGAGGGCCACCAAGCTAGCTGGGCGGGCTAGCTCACGGAAGCACATTGGGGGGGGGGGGGGGGGTGCATATGTTCGGTTTATCAAAGGGGTTGGGTTGTTACGGGGAGGGAGGGGTGGAAAATGTTCTGCTGACGAGGGAGGGACGTGGGCCAAGGGACAGAGAGGATGTTGGAGACGGAGGCTGCTTGGGGGAGGGCCGGTGGAGACGCGAGCATGGGCTGGAGGTGGGCCCAAAATAGGGGATGGCTGATCGGTGAAGCCGATGAGCCCCCCCAACTAGGCTGATCACCTGGAATGTTCGAGGGCTAAATGGGCCGGTCAAGAGGGTCCATAGGGAGAAGGTGGACAGGACAGAGACAGACCGACTGGTTAAGGAGATATTACAGATTGATAGGAGGTATGTGGAGACCCCAGTGGTAGGGCTTTTAAGGGAACGGCGGAGGCTACAGGTGGAGTTCGGCTTGTTAACCACAGGGAGGGTGGTGGAGCAGCTGAGAAAGGTGAGGGGGGTGATCTATGAACATGGGGAGAAGGCCAGCAGAATGCTTGCACAGCAGCTTAGAAAGAGGGAGGCAGCTGGGGAGATAGGGAAAGTAAATGACGGAGATGGGAACCTGGTTGGAGACTCAGCAGAGGTGAATATGGCATTTAGGGATTTCTACAGTAGGCTGTATAGGTCGGAACACCCTACGGGGCCGGAGGAGATGAGGCACTTCTTGGAGGGGCTGAATTTCCCAAAGCTGGATGGGGAGAGGGTAGAAGGGCTGGGGGCCCCAATCGAGCTGGAGGAGATAGTGGAGGGCTTGAATGCCATGCAGGCGGATAAAGCCCCGGGGCCGGACGGGTACGGAGTGGAGTTTTTAAAAAGTTCCCTGGGATATTGGGGCTGGTGTTGATGAACATGTTCAATGAGGCAAGGGAAAGAGGGGTGCTGCCCCCAACGATGTCACAGGCCACGATTTCGCTGATTCTGAAGCGGGGGAGTGGAGTACAGAGTCTCACTCTATGCAGACGACCTGCTTCTATATGTATCGGACCCATTAGAGGGGATGGATGAAATCATGATTCTAGGGGAATTTGGCCGGTTTTCGGGGTATAAGCTAAATATGGGGAAAAGTGAGCTGTTTGCTGTCCAGGCGAGGGGACAGGAGAGGCGATTGGGGGAGCTGCAGTTTAGACTAGTTGGGGGAAGCTTTAGGTACCTAGGCATTCAAGTGGTGCGGGAATGGGACCGGCTGCATAAATTACATCTGGCCTGGCTAGTAGACCAAATGAAGGACGATTTTCGGAGATGGGACGCGCTCCCGTTGTCATTAGCTGGGAGGATGCAGACGGTAAAGATGATGGTCCTCCCGACGTTCCTGTTCATGTTTCAATGTCTCCCCATCTTTATTCCGTGGTCCTTTTTTTAACGGGTCAACAAAGTGTTCACTGGCTTTGTTTGGGCGGGCAAGACCCCGCGGGTAAGGAAGGTAATGCTTGAGCGGAGCTGGGGAGAGGGCGGGCTGGCGCTGCCACATTTTAGTAACTATTACTGGGTGGCTAATATAGCCATGATCAGGAAGTGAAGGTGGGGGAGGGGTCGGCATGGGAGCATGTGGAGGCAGCTTCATGCAAGGGCACCAGTTTGGGGGCGTTGGTAACTGCGCCTCTGCCATTCCCGCCAGCACGGTACTCCACCAGCCCCATGGTAGTGGCGGCCCTGAGAGTCTGGGGGCAATGGAGGAGACATGTGGGAGCAGAGGGAGCATTGGTCTGGTCCCCAATCTGTAATAATCACCGGTTTGCCCCGAGAAGTATGGATGGG
Organism: Scyliorhinus canicula; assembly: GCF_902713615.1. NCBI lineage: Eukaryota > Metazoa > Chordata > Chondrichthyes > Carcharhiniformes > Scyliorhinidae > Scyliorhinus > Scyliorhinus canicula. Next base: position 169,596,336 of record NC_052154.1, on the reverse strand, counting down.
GGTGTTCCGGATATGGCGGAGAGCAGGGATTGAGAGGATTGCGGATATGTTTATAGAGGGGAGCGTTCCGAGTATGAGGGCGCTGGAGAAGAAGTTTGGGTTGGCGAGGGGAAACAAATTCAGATATCTGCAGGTGCGGCACTTCCTACGTAAACAGGTGTCAACCTTCCCGCTCCTACCCCTAAGGGGGATTCAGGATAGGGTAGTTTCCATAGGGGGGTAGGAGAAGGGAGCGTTACTGACATTCACAAGGAACTTATGGGGTCAGAGGAGACACAGACTGAGGAGCTGAAGCCCAAGTGGGAAGAGGAGCTGGGAGGTGAGATAGAGGATGGTCTATGGGCAGACGCGTTGAGTAGAGGCAACGCGTCCGCAACATGAGCCAGGCTCAGCCTGATACAATTTAAGGTCGTTCACTGGGCTCACATGACAGTGGCCGAGATGAGCAGATTCTTTGGGGTGGAAGACAGGTATGCAAAACGTGTGGGAGGGCCAGCAAACCATGTCCACATGTTCTGGACATGTCCGAAGCTTGGGGGATTTTGGCAGGGGTTTGCAGATGTCAGGTCCACAGTGTTAAAAACAAGGGTGGCACTGAGTCGAGAGGTGGCAATTTTCGGGGTGTCGGAAGACCCGGGAATCCAGGAGGAGAAAGAGGCAGACGTTCTGGCCTTTGCTTCCCTGGTAGCCCGGAGACGGATACTATTAGCTTGGAGGGACTCAAAGCCCCCGAAGTCGGAGACCTGGCTGTCGGACATGGCTAGCTTTTTCTGTTTCGAGAAAATCAAGTTTGCCTTGAGAGGGTCACTGTTAGGGTTCGCCCGGAGGTGGCAACCGTTCATTGACTTCTTCGCGGAAAATTTATCGTCAGCAGAAAGGGGGAGGGTTAGTTTAGCTTAGAGTAGGGGGTTAATAAAGGTGGGACCTGTAAGGGAGGGAGACGGCTTTTGCGCTATGTTTATAATTTCATTTACATTGTTTGTGTTTTTGTTATAATACCAAAAAATACCTCAATAAAATGTTTATTAAAAAAAAATATTCAGTTCTCCCCCAGCTCAGTGGGCTAGACAGCTGGTTTGTGATGCAGAACAAGGTCAGCAGCACGGGTTCAATTCCCGTACCAGCTGAGAATTCTGAATTCTTCCTCTGTGTACCCGAACAGGTGCCGGAATGTGGCGACTAAGGGCTTTTCACAGTAACCTCATAGCAGTGTTAATGTAAGCCGACTTGTGGCAATAAAAGATAAGAGATTTATGGTCTCTTATGAAGTCACTGGCCTCTTCTCACCTTTCAAAATGCCCCCGACCATCAAAAGTTACTCCTAGTTTCGCCAGGTACAGTACCCAGAACTGAATCTGCCTTTGGTATAGCATTGCCTTGGCCTTGTTAAACCCAGCGCGCTTCTTCACCAGCTCCACACCGATATCCTGGTAAATTCGAATATGGTTCCCCTCACATTTGCAGTTTTGCTTCTCCCTGACCCACCGCAGGATCTTTTCCTTCTTCACAAACCTGTGAAGCTTCACAATCACCGCTCTCGGCTTTTGCTTGAGGGACCTGTGCGCCCTGTCCACCTCTGGGGCCTTGTCCAGCACCCCCTCCGCAACCAGCCCCGCCAGCATCCTTGAAACCTATCTCGTGGCACTTTTACCTTCCACACCCTCCGGCAGGCCAACGATATTCAAATTCTGCCTCCTGGACCTGTTCTCCTGCTCCTCTACCTTTGCCCTTAACAACTTGCAAAGGTTCCCCAGGAGCCCCACCTCCGCCTCCAACCGATCACTGTGGTTGGACATCACCTTCTCCATCTCCCATATCTGTGACCCCTGTGCTTCAAGACATTTCTCCACTCGCTCCATCGATCCTTTCAGGGGTGCTCTGCTTCCTTAATGGCCTTCGACCGGTCCTCATGCATCACCTTTCGTTGCTGTTCTTCTTTAATAAATGTCATCAACTGCTCCATCTGGGGCTTTCCAACTCCCGACGACCCTTTACCCTCCGCCATTTTCACAATTATTCCTGCGCCAAAGGTCTCCTCCAGTTCCGGGGCCAGCTCCTTACCCTTTCTTTGTCGGGCCTGGTAACCAGCAGGCATGCCACTTACGGGGGGAACTTCTCCTCCACATCTTCAGCCAAGTTTTCCTGTCGAAACAACCCCATTTTCAGGTAAAAGGAGCTCAAACTAATGCCTTCGAGCCCGAGCTGCCCTGTGTGCGACCACTCACTCCATGGCCGCCACTGAAGGTCCGCTGCAGCCTTTTAAGTGAGTGTGAAATAAAGCTGTGTGCAGTCTTCCAGCCAGAAGCGACAGCAGTGAGCACGTACACTTGACTTCAAATGTCCTGTACGTACGTACCTTTAGCCCCAAAGCACAGAGGACAGCTTCTTCCATTTTCTAGTTGCTCGCAACCGTGAAGATTAATCCTTTTGGTTACAAGAAAGAGACAACCAGAGAAACAAATAGGCATAGCGCTTACTGGCCAGGATCTCACATCTGAATCTGCTAGAGAGAGCTACTCAGGAGAATCCATGGTAGGACAGAGCAGTGCTAGTGTTAGCTCTGTACAGAGTTTAACAGATCATAAAGAAGAAACTTAACTCGTGAACAAAGCAGAATATAGATGATTTCTTGAGGTATGCTTTTGTCAATTACACCAATGCAAATATGAATGCAAAGCTTGTGTGTTATATGTAGAGAAGTCCTGACAAATGAGAGAAGTTTCAGATTTTGAAAGAGAAGTGGTGAGTGAAAAATTCCCTTTGAGGTTGAAACCCCAGTGTCAGTTATTAACTTACAACTGACTCTAAATGAAAAGACTACATTGCTGCACCTGACCTGTGACAGCACCCTAAAAGCACGCCAAAAGCCCATGAAGTTGTCAGCATTCTGGAGTCTCATCTCCCAGGAGTATCCAGTGCTGAGTAAAACAAGCATTTTGTTGCTATTGCCCTTGACGATGACTGACAAATGTGAGGTTGGATTTTCCGTCCTCAGAAAGATTAAGTCGGCATAAAATAACTCATTGAAGTCTAGGCCATTTTGGAGTGAGATCGAGGGGACCAAGTAGGCTTCTCTTTCGCATTAAAGGCAAACAAATGTGGCATTTATCATGAAGGTCGACCCGGCAGGGGTCGCGAAGGTCGGTCAGCGTGTGTTGTGTAGGTCGGCTGGTTGGTAAAAGTGGATCCCGGAAAGAAAGTTTGAAAACACAGTGCAGGACAGTGCTTCCCAAACCTTTGTGCTCGGTGGGCTTCTTTTCAAGTGGATTAGTAATCATGGACTCCCATCTAAATTATAATACTACATAATACTCATCATATTAAAATGCTGCATGTAAAGAGTATTACTCAAGGATATCAGTGAGATGAATATGCCTCCTTCATATTGCAGAGTCTATCTTTGACAGGAGCATTTGAGAGCACATCACAGAGAGACTAGGAACCCAAACAGATCACTAGAGAAGGAGGAGGTAAGCCGGGGCATTAAGGAGCAGAGCATGGCTCTGGCTGATACTCATTTGCTCACTTGACCATGGCAGCCTGGGTGGTCACCCATATCCTTCAGCTGTGTGGGGAGACCAGCCCCCTCTTATGGTTCCCCTGGTAAATCTCTACAGATACGCAGGGATCAGCAGACCCCAGATTGTGAACCACCATTCTCAGACACAGTGGGCATGTTAGTGAATAGCTCACAGCTCACATTATTGGGCTGGTAATTCAGAGATCTGGACTAATAATTCAGATACAAACGAGAGTTCAAATCCCACCACTGCCTGTTTCAGCATTTAAATCAGTTCTCAAAACTAGTACCAGTAAAGGGCAGCTGTTTGATAACCACAGAAACCCAGTTACTTCAGTAATGTCTTTTCGGGAATGAAGTCTGCTGTTCTTACCCTATTTGGCCTGCATGTGACTTCAGCTCAGCATATCTGGACGTTTGATCAACTGACACCAGCAAACATTATGGCATTTAATGTCCCCAATTTTCTAGTATTATCCATAAGGAATGTATTTTGATTAATTACAAGTTAATTATGATGGTCAGGGAATTGCATGCACTTGCTGGGAGTTTGAAAAATACTGCAAACATTAAAAGCACCAGCAACGGTATAATTTACTCACAGATCTAACCGCTTTTTACTGTGTTAACATTTCCAAAACAAAACATGCAAACTCAGCTTTATTTTTGTCCAAAGGCCTCTTTTTGCCACTTATGCAGTTTTTAACATTTAGGTCCATTTACCTCCACATAGCATTTGGAACTCAATAAAATATCTCCTTTTTTATCGTTCAGATCTTCACCAACGTAATATGAAATGACATCAGGCTTCAGTAAAAACCAACGCTCATTCCAGTTCTTCCTTTTGTGTCCTTTTTTCCACATATAACCCTATTTAAAAGATAACAATGCAGCATTAATTTCAACATAAGAGATCTTGGCGACAATTAAAGCTCAAGGAATTGAAGGCAAATTATCCATCTGGTTAGACAGTAAACGAGAGGGAATGTTGGAAGGATGTGACCAGTGATGTACCACACGGATATGTGGTGGATTCACCACATTTCACTATATTTATTACGGACTTGGATAAAACAATAACAAGCCATATATCCAAGCTCGCTAAAGACACAAAGATTGGTCGTAATGCCAGTAGGTATTTATTAAAATTGCAAAGAAATATGGATTGGTTAAGTGAATGGTCAAAATTATGGCAGATGGGTTTTAAGAGTGAGGTAGTTCACGTGACACCAAAAATGGATAGATCTGAATATTTTCTAAATGGTGAAATGTTAGGACCCACAAAGAGATTTAGGCTTCCATACTGACAGGTCACTAAACTCTCTTTGAAGTGAAGACTATCTCAATTAACAATTTTAAATCTTAGCGTAATAACCTCGCCAAGTCTTCCAGTGCTATACCCTTTTAATAAAGTAACAAAATAGGCAGTTGCCATGGCTTACGGCACATAAGCCGGGGATCTACAGAATGACGGCCTAGGTTGAAGAAGTGGCTTTTATTCCTACTGCTCATTCCCCATTGGGCAGGCCACCCCCTCCCCCCTCCCCGCCGCACGGAGTAAAGGCAGGTGAAAGAAGTTAAGTCACATATCAGTCATGATCTCACTGAATTGCAGAACATGTATAAGGGCTGAATGACCTCCTCCCATTCAGTGTTCCAATAATTGATAACCACATGGCTTGAACATCTAAAGCACTACAAGCAGCTCCATGCAAGTGGGCAGGCGTAAATTCAGGAACTATACTCCCTCACTGTTTTTTTTATATATATAGTTTAATTAGAGTTGTACAATTTTTTTTCCAAGTAAAGCAACGTTTTCAAAGCACAACTACTACAGTACAGAACAAATATTTCTGCAAATGTAAAGTCAGGATAAATTCAGAACAACGGTCCTTAAGAACTAGTGTCCTCCAATTTTAACACTGGATCAATCAGAAAGTGGGGGAGCAAGATGATAAGGCATATACATAAGATCGGATCACCTATCAACTTGCATACCTTTATGTCTAGCGAGATCGCGACTTGCAATCTGGCTCCTGGGAAACATTGCATGAGTAGGTCAGACATAGCGGAGCTTCCGACTTTATAAGATTAATCTTATAACCAGAGAAGGTGCTATATCTGTCTACCCTTTCAGTGATAGGGGGAACTGAAACATCCGACTTCAACACAAACGGCAGCTCATCACCAGCATAAAACGTGATCTCATGCAACTCCCCCCCCGCTCCCCACAGCACAGCCTTCCACAGCACAGCTCACATGTCAAGGGATGTTGCCTAATAGCCTCCGCCAAAGGCTTCATGGCCAGTGCGAACAGCAAGGAGGACGGGAGCTGTCCCTCTCTGGAAACCAAAACTCTCAGATCGATAACCATTTATAAGCACTGCCACCAAAGGCCTCTGGTCCAACACCTGAATAATCTACTTGACGCATTCCTCACCCAGCCCAAATCTCCGCAACGTATAAATTAAGACATTCCATTGCACCCTGCCAAAAGCCTTCTCCGCATCCAGGGAGATCACTAACCCATCCAATGCCCGCTTCTGGAAAACTTGGATCACATTCAAACCTTCAGAGAGGGTACCAAACATTCAATATTACCATCATAAATATATGGACAAGAAGAAAGACGATGGATACTAAGCACCTGGCACAGCTATCATGAATAAAAGTCCACAAGATTATTACGGTTAAGATAAGACATTCATTCCAGTGTTCAAATGTCAACACCTCCCCATAAACCAGGGGCTGGTTTAGCTCACAGGGCTAATCGCTGGCTTTTAAAGCAGGGCAGCAGCACGGTTCGATTCCCGTACCAGCCTCCCCGGACAGGCGCCGGAATGTGGCGACTAGGGGCTTTTCACAGTAACTTCATTGAAGTCTACTCGTGACAATAAGCGATTTTCATTTCATTTCATTTCATAAACAGGATATATGACAATATAAAATCAGACAAAAATATAAAATCCCTTTTGACGCCGAAATCGGGGGTGGTGCCTGTTTGATGCAGGTTTCGTATGTTCCCCACACTGCAAAGCGGCATCATAACGTTACGCGCTGCACGCCGTTGGGGTGGCCTCAGGACGTTACCTGAAGGCCCTCCCCTGATGCTCCACCCCCGATGGGCCGATTCCCGACTGCACGGTTAACGTGTGGTCTCAATAGTCAGGAACCCAGCGTGGCGGCTGCAGACCGTGTCCAACGCCGCCACAATCAGGCGGAAACCGTGCTGCTGGCCAGGGGGCTTCCGCACGGGCTGGGGGGACTGGTGGGAGGTGGCCAGGAGGCATTATCTGGCATATCGGGTCCACGCATGGCCGGCACCATGTTTTACGGTGTGACCGCTGCAGGTCGTCGGCATGCGCGGTCACGGACCCAGCCATTCTCCAGGCGTTTTTATCGTGGCAGCTGGATCTGTGTTCACACTACAATATCAAGATTCAACATCAGCCCAATCAAAGAACATTACAATGCTAACATGAAACCTACATTATCCACATTACTCTTGTCCACCTCAACTCTACCAATTTCTACAGATGCACCACAGAAAGCATCCTATCTGGCTGCATAGCAGCCTGGTATGGCAACTGCTCGGCCCAAGACCGCAAGAAACTTCAGAGAGTCGTGAACACAGCCCAGTCCATCAAATGAACCTGCCTCCCATCCATTGACTCCATCTACACCTCCCGCTGCCGGGGGAAAGCGGGCAGCATAATCAAAGACCCCTCCCACCCGGCTTACTCTCTCTTCCTACTTCTTCCATCGGGCAGGAGATACAGAAGTCGGAGAACACGCATGAACAGACTCAAAAACAACTTCTTCCCCACTGTTACCAGACTCCTAAATGACCCTCTTATGGACTGACCTCATTAACACTACACCCCTGTATGCTTCATCCGATGCCGGTGTTTATGTAGTTACATTGTGTACCTTGTGTGCCCTATTATGTATTTTCTTTTATTTCCTTTTCTTTACATGCACTTAATGATCTGTTGTGCTGCTCGCAGAAAAATACTTTTCACTGTACCTCGGTACACATGACAATAAACAAAATCCAATCCAACATTGTACAAAATTGCCCCGGTATGCAAGAAATGACAACCTAGAACACAATAAAATACTCTTTATCATGACAATGTATTGAGAATCAGGAAAAGTCACCCCAGAAGTGTTACAAACACAGGGTCAGCGGTAGATACTTTCCCAGGTTCAGTGACATCAAATCACTGATTGCAGATTACGTCCCTCAGATTCCACAGTTGATTCACACTGTCAAATATCCACTTTTATTGCAGAGATGTAACAAATGGTCTCTGTCAATGAGAATTGGATATTGTGTCATTTACACACATCTCGAGTGCACTTTTCCAATCTTTTTGAAGGAAAAGCGCTCTCTGAGATAAGTATGACACAAGTTTTCTCAGGCAGCAAGTAAACGTACAGTGCAACAATTATGAAAGCTCTTATCTTTTTTTTAATAAATTTAGAGTACCCAATTCTTTTTCCCAATTAAGAGGCAAATTAGCATGGCCAATCTACCTATCCTGCACATCTTTGGGTTGTGGGTGTGAGACCCACGCAAACACGGGCAGAATGTGTATGAATGACATTGACCCGGGGCTGGGATTGAACTCGGGTCCTCAACGCCATGAGACAGCAGTGCTAACCACTGCATCACCATGCCGCCCTCTGAGAGCTCCTATCTAGTGTGCAAATCATTTGCAATAAGATAGATGGACTTGTGGCAAAAATAGCGATAATTAGCTTAGATTTAATCAGCATTAGGTTTGAGGGGCCGAGTGGCCCAATTCTGCCCCAATTCGGATATTTGAATTTCTTGTCCGTGAACTTCTCCTTTTCATCGCAGACTAAGGGGGGCTGAGGGCTCTGCATTTCTTCCTTGATCAGAAACCCAAACAGTCCCTATTCACCACAACCTTCTCCTGGTTGAACCTATTCTACATTGAACAACTTCTCCTTTGACTCCACTCACTTCCTCCAAGTGAAATAAGTTGCTGTGGTAACCAAATAGGTTCTTGCTCTACTTGCATTTTTAAGACAGATGTGGAACATTTGTTGCTCCAGTCCTACTCAGATACTCTCACTCACCTCTTTTTCTATTCCATTGAAGGGTATATCAGTGCCAGTTTTTGGTGCTTGCTATGAACTGTAAAATTGTATCCAATTTCCATCATGCCCCAGTGCCCTCAGTGATCCTCAATGTACTTTGCCTTCCTTGATCTATCGCTACGCCCAGGTGAGCCCAGGATGCACATCAGAGGTGGAGACAACCAACTGTTGCCACGTCTCATGGCCTTCGATGCTCCTGCCAGGCATAGTCTGGGGGTTCTGGGGCTGGCACTTTCTGACAGCACATCTACAGCTGTGCCGGCCTGTCTAGGGTGCTGACTGCGCATCGCAGCCTCATCAGACGGGTGGAACTCGGGTGAGCTGGTGGTCACCATCCCCACTCCATGGGCTGGATACAGGTTGCCACCCAACGCCCTTGCCTCCCGCTCGCTGCCCATAGGGCCCCGGGGTTTATGGAAATCACCTGAAAGAGATAAGGGCCGGAATTCTCCGAGCCCACCGCGCTGCAATTGCGCCGGATGCGGGTGCGGAGAAATGAAATGGAATGAAAATGAAAAATGAAATGAAAATTGCTTATTGTCACAAGAAGGCTTCAAATGAAGTTACTGTGAAAAGCCCCTCGCGATCGGTATCCGCTAGGAACCCTCATCTCAGTGGAACCTCTCTGTCTTTGGAAAGCCAAGGGACCCGGACAAGGAGAACTGATCTGGCACCATTCTCCTCCACGCTGAAGCTCCGTTGGAGAGAACCTCCAGACATCTACTGGGATTGGCGTGTGTGTGCGTGCACAAGCTGGGGTATTTTAAAAGGGATAAATAATTGCACTTGCAGGTTGCAAACTGTGTTTTCATCAGTTCTTGCAATGTGTTTTTAAAACAAGCTTTGTTTTATAATCAATCAGTCATTCTGAGTTTATTGAAAGAAGCCTGGTTAAAGTCTCTTTTATCCTGAGTCTAACAGCAGTGAAGGTAAGTAACTGGCCATTTTGGGGCGTGAATTAAATTTTTCAACTCATGGTGTGGCCTGTGGGGTAATGGGGTGAAATAAACTGCACACTCCTCCCATCCCAGCTGTAGCACTTGCACCATAATCCGTCATTATTTAATCATTCCCGTTCTCTACTTTATCACTGATCTCCGCGTGTCCTTTCCTCCCTCTCCTGCTTGGAACTTGCTTAAAACCTGCGTCATCTCAAACTTTGTCCACTTCTGACAAAAGGCCATCGACCCAGAGCATTAACTTTCTTTCTTTCCCTCGCCACAGATGCCGCCTGATGTTCTGAGTTTCTCTTGCATTTCTATTTTGATCCCTGTATTGTCTTGTGTTTGATGTTTAAGCTGCACTTATACTGTAATTGTCAACACACGGTACAGACTGAGGGGGGGGGTCTTGTGATGGGAGTGCTGGAGCAGCTGCATTTTCACGCTCTCTGGCTCTGCTCATCTTTATTTTATCCAAGGGCACATTTCATCTGTCGTTTGCTAGGCCCCTGGATGACGCTGATTGAAGTTTAGTGGTGTGGAGCCAACTTAAATCGTAGAGAACCCGTGTTTGACAGTGGCGGTTGGAGTTGGCTGGAGTGGGGCAGGTTGCAGTGGTATTGGCCGGGATTCTCCGACCCCCCGCCAGGTCGGAGAATCCCCGGGGGGAGGCACGAATCCCACCCCGCCGCCGGCTGCCCTATTCTCCGGTGCTGTTTCTCGGGCGGTGGCAGGATTCTCGCATCGCCGGTCGGGGGCTGTTAACAGCGCCCCACCCCCCCACCCGGCGATTCTCCGGTCCCCGATGGGCCGAGCGGTCGTCCAGTTTTGGCCAGCCCCGCCAGCGTGAATTACGCACCTCACGCACGGCGGGACCTGGCAGGTAGGTGTGCGGGGGCGGTCCTTGGGGTGGGGGGGGGGGGGGCGCAGGGGGGCTCCCACGGTGGCCTGGCCCACGATCGGGGCCTCCCGATCGGAGAGTGGACTTGTTCAGTGGGGAGACTTCTTTCCTCCACGCATGCATGAAAATACGTCGGCCGGTCTGAGCATGCGCGGAAATATGCCGGCCGTTCCACGCATGCGTGTGATCACGCCGGCCGTTCCGCGCCTGCGCGAACTTCCGCCGGCCCTTCGCTGCCAGTTGGAGCAGCGCCAACCTCACCGCCGTTCACCTAGCCCCTGAAAGTTCGGAGAATTCCTCACTTTCGGGGGCTGTTGATGCCGGAGTGGTTGGCGCCGGTTTTCCCGCCGACATGGGGACTTAGTCCCCGGAAAGGAGAATCCCGGCCACAGAATCCCGTGAATAGGCCTTCACCCTGGTGGGGTGTGTGCATCGGGATGATGGCCACCATTGAGAATGGTGTTCTAGACGAGGATCCCGGCTCCATGGTGCAGGACTTCGGAGCTCACTTTGAGGAAATGCGAGGTGTCCTTTTTTTTAAACTTTTTGGGCTAGCATTTATTGCCCCATCCTATTTGCCCTTAGGGGGGAATTAAGAGTCAACCACATTGCTGTGGGTCTGGAGTCACATATAGGCCAGACCAGTTAAGGATGACAGATTTCCTTCCCTAAAGGACATTAGTGAAATAGATGGATTTTTACAACAATCAACAATGGTTTCATGGTCATCATTAGACTTCTAATTCTAGATTTTTATTGAATTTATAAAATGTCACCGCTGCAGAGGTGGGATTCAAACCTGGGCCCCCAGAGCATTACCCTCGGTTTCTGATTTTCTCATCCAGTGACAATACCACTACGCCATAGCCACCCCCTTGAGAGGGAGGTACGGGAAAGAATCCTTATATTCAATACAGCACTTTCCCTGCTAAGGGCCCGCCTTTAATTCACCAAGGTCCTGCTGCATGGCGTGTCGTCTATCCTGACAGGTTCAGGAGGTAGGGGCTGGACAAGAGTGTCCCTGAAGCTGGACCCTGGCGAGTTCCTGACTGAGTTTGAAAATTGGCTGATCTGGAGGATGGGCGTATCAGATTTGACAGGGCACAGTGAATTCAGTCTTTGAGGCCAGCTGCTAGCCATCTCCACCTCGGCCCTGCTGGTGCTGACAGGGGTGTGTACAGTACTTTGCTTCCTGAAGTCGATGACCAGCTCTTTAGTTTTGCTGGCATTAAGGGATAGGTTGTTGTCGCTGCACCACTCCACTAGTTTCTCTATCTCCCTCCTGTATTCTGACTCATCGTTATTCGAGATCCGGCCCACTTTGGTCGTATCGTCAGCAAACTTATAGATGGATTTGGAACCAAATTTTGCAGTCGTGTGTGTACAGGGAGTAGAGTAGGGGGCTAAGAACGCAGCCTTGCGGTTCCACCATATTGAGGACTGTTGTGGAGGAGGTGTTGCTTATTCTTACTGATTGTGGTCTGTGTCAGAAAGTCGAGGCGACTCACCCCTCACTCACACCTCTCACTCCACACACACACACCCCTCACTCACACCCCTCACTCGCTCCACACACACACCCCTCACTCACACCCCTCACTCGCTCCACACACACACCTCTCACTCACACCCCTCACTCGCTCCACACACACACCCCTCACTCACACCTCTCACTCACACCTCTCACTCACACCTCTCACTCACTCCACACACACACACCCCTCACTCACTTCTCACTCACTCCCCTCACTCGCTCCACACACCCACCTCTCACTCACACCTCTCACTCGCTCCACACACCCACCTCTCACTCACACCTCTCACTCACTCCCCTCACTCGCTCCACACGCCCACCTCTCACTCACACCTCTCACTCACTCCCCTCACTCGCTCCACACACCCACCTCTCACTCACACCTCTCACTCACTCCCCTCACTCGCTCCACACACCCACCTCTCACTCACACCTCTCACTCACTCCCCTCACTCGCTCCACACACCCACCTCTCACTCACACCTCTCACTCACTCCCCTCACTCGCTCCACACACCCACCTCTCACTCACACCTCTCACTCACTCCCCTCACTCGCTCCACACACCCACCTCTCACTCACACCTCTCACTCACTCCCCTCACTCGCTCCACACACCCACCTCTCACTCACACCCCTCACTCACACCTCTCACTCACACCTCTCACTCGCTCCACACACACACCCCTCATCCATACCCCTCACTCACACCTCTCACTCACACCTCTCACTCACACCTCTCACTCACTCCACACACACACACCCCTCACTCACACCTCTCACTCACTCCCCTCACTCACACCTCTCACTCACACCTCTCACTCACTCCACACACACACCCCTCATCCATACCCCTCACTCACACCTCTCACTCACACCTCTCACTCACACCTCTCACTCACTCCACACACACACACCCCTCACTCACACCCCTCACTCGCTCCACACACACACCTCTCACTCACACCCCTCACTCGCTCCACACACACACCTCTCACTCACACCTCTCACTCACTCCCCTCACTCGCTCCCCTCACTCGCTCCACACACCCACCTCTCACTCACTCCACACACACACCTCACTCACACCTCTCACTCATTCCACACACGCACCCCTCACTCACACCCCTCACTCGCTCCACATACACACCTCTCACTCACACCTCTCACTCGCTCCACACACACACACCTCATCCACACCCCTCACTCACACCTCTCACTCACTCCACACACACACACCTCTCACTCACACCCCTCACTCACACCTCTCACTCACTCCACACACACACCCCTCACTCACACCTCTCACTCACTCCCCTCACTCACTCCCCTCACTCACTCCCCTCACTTGCTCCACACACCCACCTCTCACTCACACCCCTCACTCACTCCACACACACACCTCTCACACCCCTCACTCACTCCACACACACACCTCTCACTCACACCCCTCACTCACACCTCTCACTCACTCCACACACACACCTCTCACTCACACCCCTCACTCACACCCCTCACTCACACCCCTCACTCGCTTCACACACACACCTTTCACTCACACCCCTCACTCACTCCTCACACACACCTCTCACTCACACCCCTCACTCACACCTCTCACTCACTCCACACACACACCTCTCACTCACACCCCTCACTCACACCCCTCACTCGCTCCACACACACCTCTCACTCACACCCCTCACTCGCTCCACACACACCCCTTGTCATAATATACACCAGTATATCATGGTGCAGACACACACTGATGGACACACACAGGGACCAATCTACATGTACAAACACCGCAGCCAATCACCAGTTAGAATACACACACTATAAAGGTTTCCTCTCATTCTGGGTGCTGCCTCTGAGTGTAACAGGTACTTATTCAGCCCAGCACGGACTCACAACACGTGCTGAGAGAATCAACTGGTTCGGACAAGGCTTAGGTCTCTAGTTCAAGTTAGCATTATTTAGACCCACAGTCATCATGTTAGTTAGTTAGAAGGAGTTAATAACCTCAAGTTGAACCTTCATCTGTGTTGGCAGTGTCTGTTCATCTCTCAAGCCTACAGTAGCCAACACAACACCTCTCACTCACACCCCTCACTCACACCTCTCACTCACTCCACACACACTCACACCACTCACTCACACCCCTCACTCACACCCCTCACTCACACCACTCACTCACACCACTCACTCACACCACTCACTCACACTCTCACTCACACCACTCACACACGCACACCTCTCACTCACACCTCTCACTCACACACGCACACCCCTCACTCACACCCCTCATTCACACCTCTCACTCACTCCACACACACACACACCTCTCACTTACACCCCTCACTCACTCCACACACATACACCCCTCACACGCACCCCTCACTCGCACCCCTCGCTCGCACCCCTCGCTCGCACCCCTCGCTCGCACCCCTCACTCGCACCCCTCACTCACCCCTCACTCACACCTCTCACTCACACCTCTCACTCACACCCCTCATTCACACCCCTCACTCAAACCCCTCACTCAAACCCCTCTCGCACCTCTCACTCGCACCTCTCACTCGCACCCCTCACTCGCACCCCTCACTCGCACCCCTCACTCGCACCCCTCACTCGCACCCCTCACTCGCACCCCTCACTCGCAGCCCTCACTCGCAGCCCTCACTCGCAGCCCTCACTCGCAGCCCTCACTCGCAGCCCTCACTCGCACCCCTCACTCGCACCTTTCACTCACACACCTCACTCGCACCCCTGACTCGCACCTCACTCGCACCCCTCACTCACACCCCTCTCACACCTCTCACTCACGCCCCTCACTCACACCCCTCACTCACACCTCTCAGTCACTCCACACACTCACCTCTCATTCCACACACACCTTTCATTCCCTCCCTACACACCTCACCCCCTCCACACACACCTCATCCCCTCCACATAGACACACACACAATCCTCTCATTCACTCACTCCCCGCACATGCACACACACCTCTCACTCACTAACTCCACACGAATACACACCTCATTCCACATGCATGCACACCTCTAATTCACTCCACACGCATGTACACCTCTCACTCACACCTCTCAGTCGCTTCACACACACACACACTCTCCCGCTCAATTGCCACAGTCTCCCTCCCTGCCTCTGTCCGATGACAGCCACCTTCCCACCACTGCCTGTCTCTATCCTCCTCGCCCACTGCCGCCCACAGGATGATGGCAGTTAGACTGACATCTGTAGTGGTGAAGATGCTAGAGTCTATTATGAAAGGTATGGGGCGGGATTCTCCGATCCTGGGGCTAAGTGATGATGCCGTCGTAAACGGAGTCACGGCCGGCTGGCGAGTGAGTTGCCTTCTCTGCGCCGGCCCCCAAGCAACATGGTGGAGCCCTACAAGGGCCCAGCGTCGAGGAACATAGGCCCCCCCTGGGATAAGCCCGCCCGCTGATTGGTAGGCCCTGATCGTGGGCCTACCCACCGTGGAGGCCCCCCCCTGGAGTCGGATCCCCCCTCCCCCCACACCAGGACGGCCCCTGCTGCATGAACGTTGAGGTCTCGCTGGGTAGGACCACACGCGAACGGCACCGGCGGGACTCGGCTGAGCTCGGCGGGCATTCAGCCCGTCGAGTGCGGAGAATCGCCATTGAGCAGCCCCCGACCGCCGCCATTGGTGCCGCGCCGGTGCCATTGCCACCGATTCTCCGGTCGAGGGGTCGGAGAATCCTGCCCATGGTGACAGAACATTTTGAAACCATTAAAGGGATTGGACAAAGCTATCATGGGTTTTGAAAGGTAAATCATGCTTAACAAATCTACTGGAGTCTTTGAAGAATGTAATTAGTAGAATAAATAAGGATGAACCAGTGGATTTGGTGTATTTGGACTTTCAGAAAGCTTCTGATATGGGATAAGGGGTAATGTATTGGCATCGAAAATTGGTTTACACACAGGAAAGAGGGAATAAATGTATCTTTTTCTGAGTGGCAGGCAGTAACGTAGGGATCAGTGATTGGGCCCCAGCTGTTCACGATATAGATGAATGACTTGGATGAGAGAACCAAATGTAACATTTCCAAGTTTGCTGATGACACAAATCTGGGTGGAATTTTGAGAGAAAGACACATGGAGGCTTCAAGGTTATTTAGACAAGTTGAGTGGGTGGCAAATACATGGCAGATACAGTAAAATGTGGCTAAATGTGAAGTTATCCACTGCGGTGTGAAAAACAGAAAGAAAGAGCATTACCTAAATGGTGATATATTGGAAACTGTGGATGTACAAAGGGACCTGGGTGTCCTTGTCCATGAATTAATGGAAGTGTAGAGGCAGGTGCAGCAAGCAATTTGGAGGTAAATGGTGTGTCGGTCTTCATTGCAAGAGGATGTGAGTTCAGAAGTAGAGATGTCTTACTGCAGTTATATAGGGCCTTGGTGAGGCCTTACCTGGAGTATTCCGCGCTGTTTTAGTCTCCATACCTAAGAAAATATATACTTGCCACAGAGAGAGGCTCACTAGGCGGGGTGGTTGTATGAGGAGGATTGGTTTGATTGGGCCTGTATTCACTAGAGTTTGGAAGGGTGAGATGAAAGGAGATCTGATTGAAATGCATAGAATTCTAACAGAGTTGGAAAAACTAGATGCAGAGAGGATGTTTTCCCAGGTTGGGGAATCTAGAGCCAGGGGACACAGTCTCAGGATACGGGGTAGACCATTTAAGATTGAGATGAGGATTTCTTTCTTCACTCAAAGGGTAGTGAGCCTATGGAATTCTCTACCACAAAAGTCTGTGGAGGCCATGTCACTGAACGCATTCAAGAAAGAAATAGTTATTTTTTTAAGATATCAATGGCTTCAAGGGATGTGGGGAGAAAGCAGGAATCATAGAATTGACAGTGCAGGCGGAGGCCATTCAGCCCATCGATTCTGCACCGGCCCTTGGAAAGTGCACCCTACTTAACCCCACACCTCCACCTTACCCCGTAACCCCATCTAACCTTTTTGGACACTAAGGCCCAGTCAAACCAATCTCTCCTCATAGGACCAGTCTGCCTAGTGAACCTCCGTTGCATTCACTCTGTGGCAAGTATATCTTTTCTTAGGAATGGAGATTAAAACAGCGCGGAATACTCCAGGTAAGGTCTTACCAAGGCCCTGTACAACTGGAGTAAGACATCTCTACTTCTGAACACTGAGGGCAATGTATCATGGCCAATCCATCTAACCTGCACATCTGTGGGTGGAAACCGGAGCACCCGGAGGGAACCCGCACAGGCACAGGGAGAACGTGCAGACGCAAGCCAGTGAATTGAACCTGGGACCCTGGAGCTGTGAAGCAACAGTGCTAACCACACCATGCAGAAATATGGCATTGAAATAGGGACCGTGGGAGGAAACTAGAGCACCCGGTGGAAACCCACGCAGACACAGGGAGTAATTGCAAACTCTACACAGTCACCCAAGGTCAGAATTGAACCCGGGTACCTGGCGCTGAGAGTCAGCAGTGCTAACCACTGTGCCACCATGGTGCTCTAGGTTTACAACAGAGCAAGTGTTATAACATTTTTTAAAAATGTGTGTATGTGGCAATAGCCAGCACAGAGTACATCATCCTCAGTCTAGATTAGACTATGGATTCCAGTCACCAACATGCAACAACTCACAGGTTTAATTCTACAATGGTTAGCAAGTCGAAGCTGGCATAGACTTGCCAGGACTTGTTGCTGGACAGCACCACCCTTTCCTGTAGTGCAGATTAATTAAAAAATCCTCAGATAAATCATTCTTAGGAGCAAAGATCATTCAGATTATTTTGTATAAAGAAATAAAAATGACTTTGAAATAACTTTAACCTCATCGCCCATAATCCAATGCAGGAAAAGCATTGATCAGACTTTGATTCACAGTAAGATTTTATATTTTAAAAGAAATTCTATATTTTTAAAGTTTATTCTTATATCCTCAATCAGCGATAAATGAGCAGTGTTACTTGCCGTGTTAGGTACGCTGGTCTAACACTGACTGCAACTGGATGCAGCTTAGATCAGAAAGATACTCCAGAACTTGAAGTTAGTTCAATCGGGTTTATTGAACTAATAGCACAGTTAGCACAGTTCTCTGTGAGTTCGACTCTCTGCTAACTTAAGTGTGGCTACTCTATCGACTGAACCAGACTAGCTCTTAACCACGTGGTGGAGGTGTGAGATTGTAACAACACCCTTGACTGACTCTCTAGATGTTCATCAGTGGAAAGAGGCGGAGTGCGAGTGCCTCGTGTCTTTTATAGTCAGATCCCACCCCTGAGTGTCCTGTCTACTTATTGGTCATGTCCTGTTCTCTATGTCCATTAGCTGCTTGCCTGTGCCTGCCTGTATATCATTATGTGTATGTCTGCATATCATGACATTACTCATGGTAAACTGTCAGTTACAAAAGGCTAAAGGTTGTAAAGTATTTTAATTTAGTTTAATTTAACATATTTCTGGCAGTTTTTTACTTAAAACCAGCCCATAGCTTAATCATTTGGACAGTAAAAGGAAAGTACGTCCCTCTCCCAATACATGCAGAGATTTACTTTTGAAGTTTACACTGTAATCTTTACTCTTCAGTTTCTTTTGAAAGACTACATTATAGCAAAGTTGTTTCTTTGCATACCAGCATAAACAAAAATACTGAAATCCATCATCTAACCTTGCAATTCTTCCACGTACACTATTCCCATTTTGACAAGGGAGTCAAAAATGTTGTTCAAGAACGTATTTAATCCCGCACCTGTGGGAGATGTTCACAGACTCGCTAGCTAGGGGCACACTGACTGCCACCCACGTTAGCACAGGCCTCAATCTCACTGATACCTAAGAAAGACAAAGACGCAATGGAATGTGGGTCATGCAGACCCATCTCTCTGCTGAACGCAAACACCAAAATACTGGCCAAAATCCTAGCCAAAAGGCTAGAAGACTGTGTATCCAAAGTGGTCGCAGAGGACCAGACGGGCTTCGTCAAAGGTAGACAGCTTACCTCGAACAACAGGCGCCTGCTGAACGTGATAATGACTCCCTCCGGGGAGAGAACACAAGAGGTGATCGTCTCCCTGGACGCAGAAAAGGCCTTCGACAGAGTCGAATGGAAATACCTCATAGAGGTACTGGAGCGGTTCGGGCTTGGAACAGGGTTCACTGCTTGGGTAAAGCTCCTATACAACACCCCCATGGCGAGCGTACGGACCAACAATACCAACTCCCAATACTTCCAGCTGCACAGGGGCACCAGACAAGGATGCCCACTGTCCCCGTTGCTGTTCGCACTAGCAATCGAACCGCTAGCAATCGCGCTCAGGGCAGCAAAAAATTGGAGGGGGATCCGAAGGGGAGGCAGAGAGCACAGAGTCTCACTCTGTGCAGAGAACCTGCTCCTCTACATCTCAGACCCACAGAGCAGCATGGACGGAATCATTGCGCTCCTGAAAGAGTTTGGAGCCTTCTCGGGCTACAAACTCAACATGAGCAAAAGCGAGATCTTCCCAGTACACCCGCAAGGGGGGGGGGGGGGGGGGGGGGGGGGGGGCAGCACTAAAGGGGCTGCCGTTCAAATAAGCCCGACACAAATTCCGCTACCTGGGGATCCAAATAGCCAATGACTGGAAAGGGATCCACAAATGGAACCTTACCAGTCTGACGGAGGAAGTAAAAAAGGACCTGCAAAGATGGAACACACTCCCACTCTCCCTCATGGGGAGAGTCCAGATGATCAAAATGAACGTACTGCCCAGGTTCCTCTTCCTGTTTAGATCCATTCCGATCTACATCCGCAAGGCCTTTTTCAAAGCGCTGGACAAACTAATCATGGCGTTCGTATGGGGGGGTAAAATGCTAGGATCCCAAAGAAGGTCCTACAAAAAACAAAATCCAGGGGGGGGCTAGCCCTCCCAAACCTACAATTCTAACACTGGGCGGCAACAGCCGAGCGAGTAAGGGGATGGATTGAGGAGCCAGAGGCTGAGTGGGTGCGCACGGAGGAGGCCTCCTGCATGGGGACCTCCCTCTGGGCCCTCGCCACGGCAGCACTCCCATCCCCACCCAAAAAACACTCCAGCAGCCCAGTGGTGACAGCCACCCTCCAATCCTGGAACCAACTGCGGCAGCAATTTGGCCTGACCAAAATGTCGGACAAGGTTCCCATCTGCAACAACCATAGGTTCACACCAGCACTGACTGACGCCACCTTCAAAAGGTGGAGGCAGGACGGAGGGACACTGACAGTCAGGGACCTATACACGGACGGCAGGATCGCAACACTGGACGAACTGACAGAGAAATTTCGGCTAGTCAGGGGGAACGAGCTACGGTATCTGTAGCTCAAAAACTTCTTACGAAAGGAGACAAGGACGTACCCACAACCGCCACGACAGACACTACTGGAAGACCTACTGGACGCAAGTATCCTAGATAAAGGGAACTGTAGCGACATGTATGACCGACTGGTAGAAAGGGCCGACACCGTACTGGACGCAACAAGAAAGAAATGGGAGGATGACCTGGGGATTGAGATAGGGTGGGGACTCTGGAGCGAAGCACTGCATAGGGTCAACTCCACCGCCACGTGCGCAAGGCTCAGCCTGACGCAACTAAAAGTGGTACATAGAGCCCACTTAACAAGAAACAGTATAAGTAGGTTCTTCCCGGAGGTGGAGGACAAATGTGAACGGTGCCAAAGAGGCCCGACCAACCACGCCCACATGTTCTGGTCTTGCCCCAGACTTGTGGAGTACTGGACAGCCTTCTTCGAGGCTATGTCCAAAGTGATGGGGGTGAGGGTGGAACCGTGCCCGATAGTGGCGGTCTTCAGGGTTTCAGACCAGCCAGATCTATTCCTGGGGAGGAGGGCGGATGCCCTTGCCTTTGCCTCCCTGATCGCCCGCCGTAGAATCCTGTTTGGCTGGTGGTCAGCAGCACCACCCAGAGCTGCAGACTGGCTGTCTGACCTCTCGGAATCTCTCCAAATGGAGAAAATCAAATTCGCCGTCCGAGGGTCAGACGACGGCTTCCACAGAACGTGGGAGCCATTCATGCAACTGTTCTGGGACCTGTTTGTGGCCAACGAACATGAGGAAGGATAGCCGGGTGGCCAAGAATCAGGGGAAAATGGACGGGAATCGGGGGAAGGTAGCCGGGGGGGGGGGGGGGGGGGGGGGCTACGGGTTCGTTATGGGGGTTTGTTCTCATGGTTTTATGTTTATTTCTTTTTCTTGTTAATTTATTGTTTTTGTATTGGAGGGGAGGGGTTAATGTTTTTCTCTGTTGTGATAAAATTTGTTGTTGAAAACTTGAATAAAAATTAATTTAAAAAAAAATATTTTTAAAAAAGATAGAGCTAGGCACGGTAGGGGGGGCGGTGGGGTGGGGGGTGGTGGGGTGAGGGGTGTAGGGGGTGAGTGCTTCATTGGGATGGTGTGGGAAGACTGGGTCGCGTGGGGTATGTCTATTTAATTGTTACTCTATATTCTCTTTTTACACTATGTTAATAGTCACTCTAGTTAGTTTTGTTATTATTGTTATTACTGTTCTTTTATGAAAAATTCTGCAAAACTTTTCTGAATAAAAATACTTTTAAAAAAAAAGAACGTATTTAATTCTGAAATTTACACATAAATTCATAATTGCCAGAATTCAATCATTTGTAAAACAAAACCCATATAACTCCATTTAAATATTAAACCATAAATTATACAGCCAGATTACCATGCTTTGTAGGTGCTATCAATAGAGCCAGTCCAGCCACTACCAGATAAGACATTCATTTCATGCACATTCTTTCAAACAGCTAATCTCACTTCCTGGTATGACTGAAGCAACAGAACAAAAAGCACCATACTGTACTACATTCCAGTTTCTCACTACATCTCAAGTTACCAGGGTTTTAAATAACGTCTTCTGCTTCCTCTGTGTTCATATAATTAGAGCAGAAACATAAAATCGTTCTTTTTCTAAACAAAATTTCAATCACAAAATTGAGAGGGGAAACATTCATAAACTTCTCAAGAACATATTTCAAAGCAGGGGCTTCTGAACAGGTCACATGTCCATTCAACTTTCACAACAGAAATGGGGTTAGAATTTTTAAAAAAAAGATAACTTGCAAAATTTGCATTTAACGATATTTGCAAATATTTGTAACCAGTTGTAGGATAACTTAGTTGGCTAAGGGGTTTTAGATTTGACCTATTCAAACAGGCAGCCACATTATATAGTTGTGTGGTAAGTCAATGTGACAATTACCTCTGAAAAATACCCTGGGATATGGTCTATGACACTCCTTATCCTCAAATGTTTGTCTAAAATTAATGACAGTGGCCGGGATTCTCCCCTACCCGGCGGGGCGGGGGGTCCCGGCGTGTTGGAGTGGCATGAACCACTCCGGCATCGGGCCGCCCCGCACCTTTAGGGGCCAAGCCCTCACATTGAGGGGCTAGGCTCGCGCCGGAGTGGTTCCCACTCCGCCGGCTGGTGTGAACGACCTTTGGCGCCACGCCAGCCGGGGCCGAAAGGACTTCGCCGGCCAGCATAAATCCGCGCATGCCACGCATGCACAGCGGAGTGTCAGCGGCTGCTGATGTCATACCGGCAGGGGAGGGAGTCTTCACCATGGCAGAAGAAAAAGAGTGCCCTCACGGCACAGGCCTGCCCGCCGATTGGTGGGCCCTGATCGTGGGCCAGGCCACCGTGGGGGCACACCCCGGGGTCAGATCGCCCCACACGCCCCCCCCCTCCAAGGACCCCGGAGCCTGCCCGCGCCGCCAATCCTGCCGGTCAGGTAGGTGGTTTAATCCACGCCGGCGGGAGAGGACTGTCAACGACGGGACTTTGGCCCATCGCGGGCCAGAGAATTGCCACGGGGTGCCCGCCCACTGCGCGGCGCGATTCCCGCCCCCGCCGAATCTCGGGGGGGGGGGGTGAGAATTCGGGACATGGCGGGGGCGGCATTGACGCCGGCCCCGGGCGATTCTCCGACCTGGCAGGGGGTCGGAGAATCCAGTCCAGCGTTTCCTTCCCACCATCTTTCTGCTTCTCTGACATTACTCATTGTTTTTCATTGAGCATTGTGAGGGAGTTGGGTTGGAGAAGAATGGCAAAGATTACTGATGGGTTGTGTAGTGATCTGTACACGTGTACATACATCTGCACATACAACAGGGACTACAGACAGATGTAACAGCCACAGCATCACTAGCGGGCAGCATCCGAGACGGGTATAAAGGGTCAAGCCCAAGGCAGGATCCGCCCTCTTGGAGAAGCACAGAGCTAGTGAGCAGCAGCAGACAGAGACAGCTCAGCATAGGCAGTTTACCTTAGTCTCACTGGTCATACCTCTTGACTGTATTATATCTAGTTAAGCTCTGGAAACAGAACAAACCCACTGAATAAAGTATTTGTGTTTACTGGAAGTCTACAATCTTTATTCAGACTTAGAGAATAACATAGGTTGCACTTTAGCATCTCTCCAGAAACTGCATAGAATCAGCTGCTCCAACTAAGATTTAATGTTAACTTTTTAAAAATTACTTTATGGCTCATCAGATTAAGAAAAGTGGAAGTTTAAAGACAGAAAACGCAGCAAAGAAAGATATGTGTTTACCCTTTATCAGGGTCAGATCAACATTTCAATTGTGTTCAATTTAATAAAAATAGAAGTTAGCCGTTTATGCCATCTCTCTAACTCTGTCAAGATTGCGTGTTTTGAATTCAGATGTGTAACAGATAGCTGTTGGGCTTCAGTGGTGTCAGTCACTCCTATAAGTAGTTTGGTTGCCCCCTTCAGAAGAAGCAGACTTTCATTGCTGTACATTTCCCCAATGCTGTGCATTCATGTTTGTTTCTTGTCGGAACAAGGTCGTTTTAAGAGTTCGATCACATGACGTATTGGTGAAATCATCGGCCTGGCAGTCTATCCTTACAGCCGGTCAAGTAAACACCTTTCTTTCCAATAAAACTCTTGTTTGTTTGTATCTTCCTGACCTATCCTTTTAAAAAATGGGACAAAGAAAAATGCCATGACGGGGAGCTTGGAACTACACTGGCAGACCCCCGGAGGAAAGAAAATGTAGAAGGATCTCTGATCCATGCACAGACATCCAAAAAGGTTAAGATGCTAAAACCTTCGTTACACCAAAGCTGGTGACAAATGGGTACTAAAAATCTGTACCAGCCATCGAAGGAACTGAAACTTAAACCCAGATTTCAGATGAAAGAACAGCTAAAAGAAGCTGTCCATGTGCTCTGCCCGGAAATATCAGGAACAGTACAGGGAATATTGTGAGTAGCAAGTACCTTGGAACAGTAGTTTAGAGCTGAGGTGTTCCAAATCCCGGATGGAAACAGGTCGAACTCAGGCATACCTTGTTTGAAAAAAGCGAGGTTGTATGAAAAGCTTTGGGATACATCATGTTTATGCAACTCCTTTTCATAGTAAAAATGATGGGAACCTTTGGCACGGTGAGACTGTATGATGAGAACACCGAGCGGTGGAACTCGTGTACTTAAAGCTTTGACTGAAGCAGATATTGTAGTCACAACTTTCCTGAATACAATGGGGGAGAAACATTCAGCCCCCCCCCCATGAAGTCTGGTGCAGCCAGAAAAGCCAGGCTCGAAAATCTATGGTGAGATTGTAGAGATATTGCAGGGCCAATTCTCACCAAGACCTTTGGTCATCGCAGACAGGTCAGGGTTCTATAAACATAACCAACAAGAAGGCTGAATTAATCAAACAGCTCGCAGCTACTTTGAAGAAATTAGCTGAATACTGTGAATTCAGAGATGAACGGCACCATTAGAGAAAGATTAGTGTGCGGTTTAAGATGCGAAGTTATCTAAAAAAGGCTGTTAATAGAAAGCAACTTAAATAAAGGTAGTAGCTGAGGGTTATTGTGTCACTGTATTGTTTAGTATTGTTAAAGGTGCGATTGTAAGTTACTTTTCTGGTGTGATGTTAAAGATTGTAATACTGTGTTCGGAATAAAGTTTGTTTTAATATACCAACAAAAACAGAAAGCAACTTAAACCTAAAGAAGGCTTTAGAAGTTGCAATCCCGATGTAATTAGCAGCTAAGGAAGCCCAACAATTAAGTTTGAGCACGAGAATCCATCAAAGGCCGGCTGAGACCTGAACATACACAGGTGCGAAATTGCCATTGATGTGCAAAAACTGGGCATGCAGCAGCGGACTGCTGCTGCAAAGATGCAAAATGCAGGGACTGCGGTTAAAAGAGGCATATCGCATGTGCATGTTGGAGAAAGAAACAATTTCTAAACAAGAACTATAAAAAGCAAGAAACAAGTGTATCAAATGGAAAACCGAATAGAAGAAAAGTTGTGGTGGTTCGAGGAACACTCTATGAGGATTCCAGTAGTGACAAAGGAGTTTAATAACAAAACGCACAGGCTGCTGTAAAAACAGGCACTGTACACAATAGGATGGGTCTTGTCTCTTGAACTGGGAGTGTAGTTTACCTTTGTTTATAGTTGGTTCCAAGTATATTGGCCTTTGAGTTTATATCTATTTTCTGAGGGTGCAGTTTTGCACCAGTTTTGCTTGTTTATTGGGGACTGGGTTATGGAGGAGGAGAATGGGAGGAGGGGGGCTCAGGCAGGGCCTCCCGCTCTTGCAAGCGAAGGTTGGTTAGTGAACGGGAGTGTGCTGGGGGAGCGGCTACACTCATTGGAAACTATTTGAACAGGTTTTGATGGGCTGGGGAGGGTGAAAGGTTGGGGATGGGATCAATACTGGCAAGGTGTTTGCAAGGGGAAGATGGGGATTTTGGGGGGGTGTTCATAGAATAGAATTTACAATGCAGAAGGAGGCCATTCGGCCCATCGAGTCTGCACCGACTCTTGGAAAGAGCACCCTACCCAAGGTCAACACATCCACCCTATCCCATAGCCCAGTAACCCCACCCAACACTAAGGGCAATTTTGGACACTAAGGGCAATTTATCATGGCCAATCCACCTAACCTGCAGATCTTTAGACTGTGGAAGGAAACCGGAGCACCCGGAGGAAACCCACGCACACATGGGGAGGATGTGCAGACTCCGCACAGACAGTGACCCAAGCCGGAATCGAACCTGGGACCATGGAGCTGTGAAGCAATTGTGCTATCCACAATTCTACTGTGCTGCCCTGAGTAACAAAAGGATGGGGCGGATCAGGCCAGAGCGGCAGGGTTCGGGGTTATGATGATGGCAGATAGGAGGGGCGGGCGGGGGTGTGGGGGGTGAGACCCCCCCCCCCCCCCCCCCCCACACTCAGAATAGTGATGTGGAACATGATGAGGTTAGGGGTCCAGTGAAGAGATTGAGCGTTTTTACATATTTGAAGAGCTTGAAGGCCGATGTGGTGATGCTGCAGGAGACCCATTTGAGTGTGAAGGATCAGGTAAGGCTTAGGAAGCGGTGGGTGAGCAGGTGTTTCACTCGGGATTAATAGGGCTCGGGGGGGGGGGGGGGGGGGGGGGGAGCGGTATTGGTGGGCAAGGCGGTGAGGCTTCAGATGGAGATGGTGGATCAGGAGGGCAGTTACGTGATTGATGTACCATCAATTGAACGCGAGACAAGTTGCTGTACAAAAGTATGGCTTTAATCAGCTAGATGTTAGCCCTGCGGTCGACTACAGTAAATGGACGACCGCCGGGAGTACTGGGCATTTATACCCCGCCCTGGAGGAGGGGTCAACTCAGCCTCTCGACCAATCGGGGAGCCGTCACATGACTGGTCTCAACCAATCGGTCGAGAGGCACATGACCGACCAGGGCCAATGGTAAGCCGGTGTTCTGCACCAATGGCAGGCAGCTATGTTAATCATACCACCACAGTGATAGTGACGGGTGTGCTAGAGGGGATATTGGTGGCACTGGCAAGTGTTGTTGGAGGCGGTGCTGTCAGCAGGGGGGGGGGTCGGTTTGGAGATTTACAGGAGGATTCCGGAGGAGGAGGATAGGGTGTCCATGGTGGGGATTCAGGCAAAGTGGGAAGAAGGGCTGGGGTGGCGCTGGAAGAGGGACTGTGGTGTGAGGTGCTGCAGAGGGTGAATGCCTTGACTTTGTGTGCGAGGCTGGGGCTGATACAGCTGCAGATTGTGTACCAGGCTCACCTCACAAAATCAAGGATGAGTCGGCTGAGGGATGGAGGATGTCTGTGAGCGATGTGGGGAGCCCTGCAAACCATGTTCATGTGTTTTGCTCCTGCCCAAAGCTGGAGGGGTTTTGGAGGAGGGTGTTTAATACAATCTCAGGGGTCTTACATGTGGATGTGGAGCTCGGTCCCCGAGGTGCCATATTCGGCATGTCGGACCGGCCCGAGCTACAGGCGGGAGCGGGGGCAGATGTCTTAGCCTTTGCCTTGCTGATCGCTCGTGGTTCAGGTATTGTTGGGGTGGAGGTCAGCTTCTCCGCCCTGTGCCTCGGCGTGGTGGGAGCACCTGCTGGAGTGTTTGCCCCTGGGAAAGGTGAGGTTTGAGCTGAGGAGGGTGAAGGAGGGGTTCTACAATCTTTGGAGTTTGTTCATCGTGCACTTTTTGGTAGTTGGTTACCGTTGACTGTTGTGAGGGGAACGTTTAGGGGGGTTTTTGTTTGTGGGTTGTTTGGGATTGTTTTTGTATTATGAAAATGTTGAAAATTTGTCGAATTAAAAAAACTTTTTAAAAAACTCTGCACCCTTGCAGGGGCTATTGCTGATATTGGTTTGTCCTCCCACAAGAGGCCTAATAGTGACTTATGGTCGGTGATTATAACAAATCGTCTCCTGTAGGCATATTGGTGGAATTTCTTCATACCATATATGACTGCTGAACCATCTTTCTCGATCTGAGCATAGTTTCACCCCACTTCCCAAAGGGTCCTCGAGGCAAAGACGATGGGCCGCTCAAAACCATCCCCCATCTTGTGGTATATTACTGCCCCAATCCAGTGAGGAGACACATCACATGTGAGGACAATTGGTTTTCAAGGGTCGACATGAACTAAAAGGTTTGAGGATTGCCAAGCTTGCTTCACCAAGTGAAAAGCTTCTTCTAGTGGCTCCCGCCATTGCCACGGTTGATGTTTCTGTCGTGGTTGGTGTAATGGTGCCAATGTTGTGGCTAAATTCGGAATAAACCTGCCATAATAATGTATCACGCCAAGGAGGGATTGGAGATCTTTGTTACATTCTTTGGTGCTGGAACCTCACAGATAGTCTTGACTTTCTCCCGAGGGGATGCAAATCTGTTGCATGTACCCGGAATCCTAAATACGTCACTTTGGAGGCCTGGAATGTACATTTTTCACTTTCAAGTGGACACCCGCGTACCTAAACCTTTCAAACATATCCTCTGTCTTAGGCAGTAATATGCTTGAATATTGCCTCCTCGATTACAAGGGAAACACACAAACTCGCTACAATGACAAGAGTCTTAAGGATGCCCCTGACCCCCCCCCTCCTCCCCCCTCCACATCGATAGCTGTCCATCTGTCATCAGGTGTTCTTTTTGGTCCAGTCCCAAGGACCAGGCCTGGTTCTCTGTTGTGCCTGTTGATCCTGCCGAGCACCGCGCGGCCATATCACCCCATTCTTCATTGACTTCTCCTTTGATCATGCTTTGGAGCTCTGTGGCACCTTTTTCGGCACACACCGTCATACAAGCCATTTTGATCGCTTTTTCCAACGGTATGGTACTTTCAGCCAGGAGTTTCTTTTGGATGTTGAGATTATGGATTCTAAAAACTAAACGGTTGTGCAGAATATCACTAAATTAGGGGCTGATTTAGCTCACTGGGCTAAATCGCTGGCTTTTAAAGCAGACCAAGCAGGCCAGCAGCACGGTTCGATTCCCGTATCAGCCTCCCCGAACAGGCGCCGGAATGTGGCAATTAGGGGCTTTTCACAGTAACTTCATTGAAGTCTACTCGTGACAATAAGCGATTTTCATTTCATTTCATTTCATAAATGCAGTCCCGAACCCGCAGTGATGAAGCCTGGACTATGAAGGTTGAGATGGACTCTTTAGAGCCCCTAACAGCGGAATTGACATTATACTGCTGGAGGATGATCGAGGGACTGGGGTTAAAATGTTCCCTGACCAATTTGCCTATCCGATCAAGGTCTTTGAGTCTGGTGCCTCCAGGGACATAAGATTCCTTATTAAATTAGGTTTGGGGCCCACAAACTGTCAGAAGTATCCCCTTCTGATTGGCTTTCCCTATGATCTCGCTCGCAGTGAAGAAATAGCAGAGCCATTCGATGTATTGGCTTCAATCTTCAACCCCTTGGTCAATTGGGTCCAGTTTACTGATAATAGGCATTTTCACTCACATTTTGACAGTACCTGACTCTCGTTAGTCTTTTTTCTTCAATTGCGCTTTCCTGCCTTGAATCACTAAGTACAGCATGCTGCGATCAAACCTTTTCCCTCGTCACCAATGTGCTAGTTTGAGAAACACTCTGGAGGCTTCCAGTAGTAACAAAGGGGTTTATTAATGAAAGGCAAAGGCTGGTATATTTATACAAGCACAGAACTCAATAGGATAGGACTTAGCTCTTTGGCTCCAGGGTCTATGCTGTACTGGATCCTGCTCCCAGGGCCTCGCGCTAACTCGCTATTGGCTGGGGTTCGTGCAAACTTGCACGGTTCGCCTAAGACGGTCACGTGGCCCATCAGGCCTGTTGCCTTAAAGAGGCCACGCTACCATACACGTGATGCAAAAAGGCACGACAAGGACCAGAGTCACAGTGAAATGACGAACTGGCATTGAACGTACTTGCCATTGTGGGCGCAGTGAACTGCTATTGGGCCACTCCTTTACTGGGCAGACAATCATTGAAAATGGATGTGGACACTGGAGCAGCCATTTCATTGGTACCAGAAACTGTTTACCAAGAGGAACTATGACATATTGTCTTAAACCCCCTCAAAGATAATACTAAAAACATGTACCGGGGAAGTAGTTCCGTTGCTGGTCGTATCGACGTGCAGTTAAACGGACAGTCCGCAGACTTGTCCCTGCATGTCGTTAGAGGCAACTATCCAGCCCCATTGGGGAGAACCTGGCCGGAGACAATCAAGCTAAACTAGGCAGAGATGAATCTCCAAAGCAAGTCTACCAAGGAATGTAAAGAAACACGCCATTGTCTTTAACAGAGAGCTGGAAGCATGAAAGAGATCTCAGTTTGGCTAACGGTTAAGGACGAAAGCCAAACAAAATGCCCATAGGCTAAATCAGTGCCGTACACCATCAGGCCCAAGGTTGAGGCAGAAGTAGAGAGATTGGTCAAGACAGGGGTCCTCAAATCCATTAATGCAAGTGATTGGGCCACACCGATTGAATCCATGATGAAAAAGGATGGCTCAGTTCGCATATGTGGTGATTTCAAACTCTGTCAATCCGGTACTTTGGCACCCTCTGCTTTGAGTTTATGATTTATTTGCTGGTTTAGCTGGAGGCCGGCATTTCAGTAAAGTTGATCTTAATCAAGCTTATCTCCAGATAAACGTTGATCCAGATCATAGATCATAGAATTTACAGTACAGAAGGAGGCCATTCAGCCCATCGAGTCTGCACCGGCTCTTGGAAAGAGCACCCTACCCAAGGTCAACAACTCCACCCTATCCCCATAACCCAGTAACCCCACCCAACACTAAGGGCAATTTTAGACACTAAGGGCAATTTATCATGGCCAATCCACCTAACCTGCACATCTTTGGACTGTGGGAGGAAACCGGAGCACCCGGAGGAAACCCACGCACACACGGGGAGGATGTGCAGACTCCGCACAGACAGTGACCCAAGGTGGAATCGAACCTGGGACCCTGGAGCTGTGAAGCGATTGTGCTATCCACAATCTCGCATAATGCCCAGTGGTGAAGAGAAGCCAATAGAAATTGAATCAAATTCCTTGAACAAAGCACAGCTAAAGAAAGAAGCGCAAGGCATAATTTTTGGAATCAGACATTGTTATCAATCCCTTATTTGGAATGAAATTTACTTCACAAACCGCTCATTAACCACTGACAACGATAGTTGGGCCGTACAGCAAGCTGGGTGCAGAGATGGGCATTGCTGTTGGCAGCACGTACATATAAGATAAAATATTGTCAATTAAATCGCCATGGGAACGCTGATGAGCTCTCTAGATTACCTTTATCTAACCAGTTGTCGATGAATATTTTGAATAGACAGACTTCTATTTTGAAAACGTCGGTAACACGCCTGCAACCGCAGGACAAGTTAAGAAGTATACCAGAAATAATCCACTCCTGTCAGACGTTATGGGCATGATACGTCACAGCAAGACCGAGGGAGCAAACCCTGAGTTGAAGCTGTATGTTACCCAAAGTCTCAACCTATTGGACTGGCTGGTTGTCTAGTCTGGGGAATGAGGGTCGTTGTTGAGGGAGCGTTTCCTAAACCAGCTTCATGAAGGTTATTGTGGGATAGTAAAGATGAAGGAGATAGCTGGAAGCTATTTTCAGTGGCTAGGAGTCGATAGTGAAATCGAGCAGAAGACGGGCATGTGTTCAGTTTAACATGGAACTTACAGTGCAGAAGGAGTCCATTCGGCCCATCGAGTCTGCACCGACCCACTTAAGCCCTCCCTTTCACCCTATCCCCCAAACCCAATAACTCCTCCTAACCCTTTTGAACACTAAGAGTAATTAGTGTGGCCAATCCACCTAACCTTGTGTAAAGGTTCAAAATCTGTCGCCACTAACGCCATTACCACCTATGGGCATTGCCAGAAGGGCCATGGCAAAGAGTTCATCTAGATCATGCCAGACCATTCGAAGGACAACGGTTTTTCATTCTGGTGGACACGCACTCAAAATGGTCTGAAGTCGCCATTATGAAGACCACATCCTTGGAGAGAACAACAGAAAGAGTGGGTGAGATTTTTGCAAGATTCAGTTACCCTGAACAACTTGTTAGCGACAATAAGCCACAGTTCATTTTGTCATAATATACATCTATGTATATAATGGAGTGCAGACAGGCAGTGATTGACACACAGGCTGACCAGTAAGCACACAGAACACAGCAGCTAATCACCAGACAGGACACGACCACTATAAAGCCAGAGGGCACTAGGTTTCCCGCTCTCCCTGGATCCAGCCTCTGAGACAGTCAGAGTTCGTGAGCTAGTCAGTGCAAACACCATGCGGTAGCTAGTAAATCTGGTCAGGCTAGTACTAGGTCTCCAGTCAAGTCAGCATAGTGTCAACCCACAGTTGAACATGTATAGTAGTTAAGACGTTAAATAAAATTGTGTTGCATCTTATCAAGTGTTGGAGGTCTGTCTCTCGCTGCACTGCATCAACTGTAGTCCACATCGACCCAGCCTGCCCAACACATCATGGTATCAGTGAGTAATGCTGAAAATTGACGGACCTACCTTGAGTGAATCAGCGTTGACCAGCCAACAGCCATCCGGTGACATGGAAAACGTCCGCCCTCTTCCACAGCTCCGCATTGCCGGCAACCTCGGTGCAAATTGGAAACCTTCAAACAAAAGTTCCAACTCTATCTCGAAGCCACTGACCTTGAGGCCGCATCGGACGCCAGGAAGATCACACTCTTCCTCTCCACAGCCACGGACCACACCATCCACATCTACAACTCCCTTACATTCGCTGAAGGCGAAGGCAAGACGAAATTTAAAACAGTCCTGCTGAAGTTCGACAGCCACTGTGACATTGAGGCGAATGGGAGCTTTGAATGGTACGTTTTCCAACAGAGGCTTCAGGGTAAGGATGAACCTTTTCAGCCCTTTTTGACCCATCTCCACATCCTCGCGCAGTCATGTACCTATGACTCGACAACTGATTCCATGATCCGCGATCAGATCGTTTTCGGGGTCCACTCCGATTCCCTTCGCCAGCAGCTCCCGAAAGTCAAGCAGCTCACACTCACCATCGCCATCGAAACGTGCGTTCTCCATGAACATGATAACAATCGGTACTCCTACATCAGGGCGGCAGAAACTGCAAAGCTAGTCTCACACGAGGCGGAACGGGTGCAGGCTATCGCACAAATGCAGGGCCTAAGTATCGCGAGAGTGTCCATTCCGCGCGCTTTTCCCGGGCCCCTGCGCATGCGCGCCACGACCGAGGGGACGGCGAGACAGACAACCACACTGCGCAGATGCGTATGTCGTTCGACCGCACTGCGCATGCGCGATGGCGCACGGAATGCGCTGACGTTGGCGTCATTCCGTGTCCGAATTGTGGCTCCGCCCATTTAAAGCAGCAATGTCTGGCAAAATCATGGCGTTGTCTACAGTGTGGCAAGCTTGGCCACTACGCAGTCCTTTCCAGATCTGCTCCACTGCCCAGCAGCCAGCGAACCCAGCCACGGCGCAGAAGCGTCCGTTCAATACAGCAGGGCATGCCAGATTCCGACCCCGACAGCCCATCAGATCCTGATGCTGAGTGCCTCAAATCCCCATACCAGGTGGGCATCATTACGAAGCATGCGCTTCCTTTCTCCAAGATAGTGAAGCACCTCCCGATCCTCAGTGTGGATCCCGACGATGAGTGGTGTGCTGTCCTCACAGTCAACAAGGCTCGCATCCGGTTCAAACTGGACTCCGGCGCATTGGCGAACCTCATCTCGAAATCCGATCTCGACACCATCCGCGCGTCAGACCAAGTATTCTTCCACCGGCCTGCCAGCTCCTTGACTACAATGGCAATGCCATAGCTGCCAGTGGCTCGTGCCAACTCGGAGTGTCCAATAAGTCAATTGAAGCGACACTGCGATTTGAGATCGTAGGACCTGACAGAGTATCCCTGCTCGGGCCTGCGTTCAGCGAGTCCACAGCTTGTCATTGTCACAGGCGACGGCCTCACCTGATAAAAACTTCCAGGCTGAAATTGATGACATCATCATGCAGTACCACAGTGTGTTTGATGGAATGGGCACGCTCCCATACAGATACAAAATCCTGCTCAAACCGAACGCCACCCCTGTAATTCACGCACCACGTTGGGTACTGGGACCCCTCAAGAACCGCCTCAAGCTGCAATTACAGGACCTCCAGGACCAGGGCATCATATCAAAGGTCACAGAACCCACGGACTGGGTCAGCTCCATGGTCTGCGTCAAGAAGCCGTCAGGGGAGCTTCGGATCTGCATCGACCCCAAGGATCTAAACCGCAACATCATGCGGGAGCATTACCCAATACCAAAGCGAGAAGAGTTGACCAGCGAGATGGCTCATGCCAAATTCTTTACGAAGCTGGACGCATCCAAGGGGTTCTGGCAAATACAGCTGGACGCATCCAGTCGCAAGCTGTGCACATTCAATACCCCGTTGGTCGCTACTGCTACAACTGGATGCCTTTTGACATCATCTCTGCCTCAGAGGTATTTCACCGCATCATGGAACAGATGATGGAGGGTATCGAGGGGGTGCGAGTGTATGTTGACGATGTCATAATCTGTTCCACAACTCCCCAAGAACACATCGCTCGCCTCAAGCAGGTATTCCACTGAATCCATGAGCATGGTCTCCAACTCAACAGGGCCAAGTGCTTGTTCGGTCAATTAGACATCAAATTCCTTGGTGACCACATCTCGCAGCAAGGCGTGCGGCCAGATGCTGACAAGGTTTCGCCGATCAACGCCCAGAAGTCCGCCAGAGGACAAGAAGGCGGTCCTCCGCTTTCTAGGGATGGTCAACTTCCTCAGGAAGTTCATTCCCAACATGGCGTCCCACGCCACAGCCCTTCGCCATCTCGTCAAAAAGTCAACGGAATTTCAGTGGCTGCCCGCTCATTAAAAAGAATGGCGTGAGCTGAGGGCAAAGCTCACCACAGCCCCGGTTTTGGTGTTTTTCGACCCAACCAAGGAGACCAAGATTTTCACTGACGCGAGCCAGGACAGTTTTGGGGCGGTGCTCCTCCAATGGGATGACTCCTCGTCGTGGGCTCCATGTGCGTTTGCCTCCAGAGCCATGACGCCCACTGAGCAACGGTACGCTCAGATTGAGAAGGAATGCCTGGGCCTCCTAACTGGAATCGGCAAGTTTCACGACTATGTTTATGGCCTCCCAAAATTCACGGTAGAGACAGACCACTAGTCCACATAATACAGAAGGATTTAAATGACATGACGCCTCGATTACAACGAATCCTTCTCAAGCTACGCTGCTATGATTTTGAACTTGTCCACACGCCAGGCAAAGAACTCATTGTTGCAGACGCCCTTTCCAGGTCAATTACCACACCCTGTGAACAAGCGGACTTTGTCTGCCAAATCGACGCGCAGGTGCAATTGTGTGCTTCCAACCTTCCGGCCTCTGATGAGAGGGTCATCCAAATTCGTGAGGAAACGGCCAAGGATTCTTTGCTACAGCGAGTGATGCAGCACCTTACAAATGGCTGGCAGAAGGGACAGTGTCCCCAGTTCTACAACGTCAAGGACGACCTGACGGTGAGGGCAGCACGGTGGCCTAGTGGTTAGCACAATCGCCTCACGGCGCTGAGGTCCCAGGTTCGATCCCGGCTCTGGGTCACTATCCGTGTGGAGTTTGCACATTCTCCCCGTGTCTGCGTGGGTTTCACCCCCACAACCCAAAAATGTGCAGAGTAGGTGGATTGGCCACGCTAAATTGCCCCTTAATTGGAAAAAATAATTGGGTAATCTAAATTTATTTTAAAAAAGGACGACCTGACAGTGGTGGATGGCATCCTCATGAAGCTTGACAGAATCGTGTTTCCACAGAGCATGCGAGCTATGGTGCTTGGCCAGCTCCATGAGGGTCACCTGGGAATCGAGAAATGCCGATGCAGAGCTCGGGAGGCAGTCAATTGGCCGGGCATCAGCCAGGACGTTGCCAACACGGTCCTCAACTGCCCTACATGTCAGACATTTCAGCCAGCTCAACCCATAGAAACTTTGCAGCAACATGAGCTAGTGACCTCCCCATGGTCCAAAGTCAGTGTCGACCTTTTCCACGCCAAGGGGCGTGACTATGTCCTCCTGGTCGACTACTTCTCCAGTTACCCAGAAGTGGTAAAACTGTCCGACCTCACATCGAAGGCAGTGATTAAAGCCTGCAAAGAAACGTTCGGCAGGCATGGGATACCGCTCACGGTGATGAGTGACAACGGTCCCTGTTTTTACAGCCAGGAATGGTCTGATTTTGCACAGTCCTACAACTTCCGTCACGTGACCTCCAGCCCCCACTACCCGCAGTCAAACGGGAAGACCATAAAGGGGGTCCATATTGTTAAGAGATTACAATACAAGGCTGCAGACTCAGGCTCCGACTTCAACCTGGCGCTGCTGGCAGACAGGGCAACCCCGCTGTCCACTGGGTTGTCTCCAGCGCAGATGCTCATGAATCGCACTCTGCGAACCACGGTTCCAGCCATCCATGTTCCAGACCTTGACCACCTCATGGTCATACAAAAGATGCAGCAGACTCAGGCCCAACAGAAATCAGCATACGACGCTCATGCCATGGATCTCCCCGAGCTGGTCCCAACTGATCGTGTTCGTGTACAGTTGCCTGATGGCAGCTGGTCAGCCACAGCTGTGGTGGTCAAGCAAGTGGCCCCGGGATAGTTCCTTGTCCACATGGCTGATGGCTCCTTCCTAAGACGCAACAGAAGGGCACTGCGCAGAGTTCCATGTCCGCCACCTGACCGAGATGCCCCGCCACACACGATGCTTCCTCCAGACTTGCCCTACCACGAGGCCACCGATCTACCAGCAATCCTGCCGACCCCTGCGACCACCGCATTGGCGGCGTCCCGCCTATCCAAGTACAGGTGGCCCTTGATCCACCCTTGCGGCGATGAACCAGAATTCGTCGGCCGCCATAAAGACTAAATTTATAGACTGAACTTTTGTACATCTTGTTACCTCATCGTTTTGACCTCTGTAAATATCGTTTTACCGTTTCATCTGCCCTATATCTGCACTAGCGACACCTTCCTATGTATATAAGTTCATTTTAGCACATTCAGTATATAGTCACGCACATATACACATCCCCACGCACATGCACCTTAATATTTATTATCTAAAATAACAAAAAGAGGGGGAGATGTCATAATATACATCTATGTATATAATGGAGTGCAGACAGGCAGTGATTGACACACAGGATGACCACTAAGCACACAGAACAGAGCAACCAATCACCAGACAGGACACGACCACTATAAAGCCAGAGGGCACCAGGTTTCCCGCTCTCTCCGGACCCAGCCTCTGAGATAGTCAGAGCTCGTGAGCTAGTCAGTGCAAACACCATGCGGTAGCTAGTAAGTCTGGTCAGGCTGGTATCAGGTCTCCAGTCAAGTCAGCATAGTGTCAACCCACAGTTGAACATGTACAGTAGTTAAGACGTTAAATAAAATCGTGTTGCATCTTATCAAGTGTTGGGGGTCTGTCTCTCGCGACACTGCGTCAAGTGCAGTCCACATCGACCCAGCCTGCCCAACACATCACATTTCACAAGAATTCACATATTATCTAAATGAGAACATAATCCAACACATCCGATCCGCCCTTTTCACCCTGCCACAAATGGGCTGGCTGAAAGGTTTGTTCAGGCAATTAAGCAATCGTGAATGGTTATTCGTGAGCTAGAATCACTGTCAAAACAACAAAGCCAATTCCTGAAAGGAACGCGACACATTTCACAACCCAAAGTTCTCTGGTATTACTCATGGTAAAATGTCAGTTACGCACAGAGTTTGGTTTGCAAACGCCGCCTCAGACAAGAGAAATTGTTGAGAGGAAACTATCAGGTTTTGTGACGCGTGAACAGGGCTAAATGCCATGTTTTTCAGAAAGGTCAGGAAGTATCAGCAAGGAACTATACCACCGATGACAAGCGGATATCTGCCATCGCCTTAGCACAGATTGGACTGGTCTCCTACGCTGTTTAAACTCGAGGTGATGTAGTGTGGAGAAGACACGCTGGTCAACTTTTAACAACTCAAACTAGTTTGCCAGAGACAGAGTCAACCGAGAGTCTGCAACAAACTGTGCCAAGTGAAAACCTAGATATTCCTGAGAACCTGACAATGCCAGAAACAACTGTGGAATAAATACATACAACTGTATATTATGTTTCAGTGCAGGAACCTCCACTGTAAAGGGGGAGGAAAGCGTTGTGCATTCATGTTTATTCTGAGTTGAAACAAGGTCACTTTAGGGCAGCACGGTGGCACAGTGTTTACCACTGCTGCCTCACGGCGCCGAGGTCCTGGGTTCGATCTCGGCTCTGGGTCACTGTCCATGTGGAGTTTGCACATTCTCATTATGTCTGTGTGGGTTTCGCCCCCACAACCCAAAGATTTGCAAGGTAGGTGGATTGGCCACGATAAATTGCCCCTTAATTGGAAAAAGTGAATCGTGTACTCTAAATTTATCTAAAAAGAGTCTGATCACGTATCGTACTGATGACATCATCTATTCTAACAGCCTGTTGAGTAGACAGCTTTCCAAAAAAGCCCTTGTTTGTTTGTACCTTTGTGGTCTGCAAGCCTATCTTTAAAAAGACCACACCTATCGTAGTGGCCTGGAGTTCCTACACACTCTTCCTACACTGCCGGTACCAACGAGCAAAGAGAAATTTGGAACTATAGTTAAGATCTGAAATCATTAAAGTCTGTATTTAGGCAAGAATACTTTCTGGAGAATTAATAATGGGGAAAAAAGAAAATGTTGAACAGGTATTTTGTGTCCATGGAATCCCTACAGTGCAGAAGTAGGACATTCGAACTACCGCGTCTGTATTGACCCTCTGAAAGACCACCCTACCTAGTCCCACTTCCCCACCCTAACCTCATCTAACCTGCACCTCTTTGAAAACTAAGGGCAATTTTAGCATGCCCAATCCACCCAACATGCACATCTTTGGACTGTAGGAAGAAACCAGAGCACCCGGAGGAAACCCACGCAGACATGGGTAGTACATGCAAACGCCATACAGAGTCACTCAAGGCCAGATTGAAACCCAGTCCCAGACACTATGAGGCAGCAGTGCTAAGCCACCCTTATTTCTGCCTTCACTGCAGATCACAAAAAAAATCCCTAGACTATTTGAAAATCAAGGGATAAAATGGAGGAAGGAACTTAAAACTATAACAATCTAGGGAAAAGCTACTGGGAAACCTTTCAGAACTAAAGGCTGACATGTCCCCTGGACCGAATGTCCTGAATCCTAGGGTCTTAAAAGAAGTGGCTGCAGAGATTGTAGATGTATTGGTTCTGACCTTCCAAAATTTGCTACATTCTGAAAAGGTCCCAGCAGATTAGAAAATGTAACAACTCTGCTGAAGAACAGAGGGAGACAGAAAGCAGGAAACTAAAGGCATGCTTGCCTAACATCGGTCATGGGGAAAATGCTGGAATCCATTATTAAGGAGGTTGTGTATTCCTGAAAAAGAGACACACTCTTGAAGCTGTTTGTTTTGCACTCATCAGGAGAGATATGCAGATATACCAATTGTAAAAGGTACAAAAATACATACTGCGTATATTTACTGAGTATCTGCCCTAATGCGTGCAAGACAAAAAGCTTCAACAGCATGGGCGCGATTCACCCAAATGGGAACAAAGTTTCATAGTGAGCCCGTTTAGCTGCCTTTCCTGGCCCTCGCAGTGCCGAGAAACATATGGATATTCAACAATGCTGACATTGTATAAGGGACCTCAATGGGGAATGTGCGACAGAGGCTGCACATTAGCCCCGCTTTGTACAGCGGGGACGCCCCCAAAGTGATCCCCGAACTCCACCCTCATCCTGAACGCACTATGGGCCCCCCTCACTCCCTCCAATATCCACGCATGCCAGGATGTCAACCTGGCAGAGCCTATACCTGCTGACACTGCCAGGGTGCCCAGGTGGCACCAGCAGTGCCAGGGCACCACACTGCCCAAAGGGCATGCAGCTGGATGCCTCCAATCCCCTGGGAGACCCCCACAAATGCCATTCCGTCTGGTTCCCATTTGTGGAGGTGAGGTGAACGGGATGAATCCCAAAGCCTCAGGTACCTTGGGAATCTGCACATTAGAGTCTGACTAACCGTCTCACTCGAATATGCAGATTTGCCCAAAAGTCCACACTGGGCAGGATTTACATCGCAACATTTCCCGAGATTGCGTTTGATCTCGTGAGGCATTGCGAGTCGAGTAGATCCTGAAAGCGGGATCTCTTGGCTTTCATCGGCCACGCTGTGCTGTGGCAAGCTGCTTTTCCGGCGCAGCATGGCCATTGGATCGAGCCCCATGTTTCTTTTTCATAAATATGCAAGGTTTGTATGATCAAACGACAATTTATTAAAGAGGTAATAGCACAATGTTTAGAAACAGATCATGTGATCAGGCAGAGTCAACGTGGTTTTGTGCAAGGGAAATCGTGTTTGACTAATGTATCATAGAGTTCTTTGAGGAAATAACAAACAAGGTGGGTAAATGGGAACATGCACATGTGGTATACTTGGATTTCAAAAAGACCTTTGATAAGGCGCAACATCAAATGTTATGACATAGAATAAGAGCTCATGGTGTAGGACGTAACATATTAGCATGGATAGGGGATTGGTTGGTGGCATGATGCAGAGAGTAGGGGTAAACGGGTTATTTTTGAGCTGAAAAGCTGGAGCCAGTTGTGGGTCACAGGGATCAATGCTGAGGCTTGAACTCTTTACAAGCTATATCAATGATTTGGATGAAGGGACCAAATGTATGGTTGCTAAATTTGCTGATGACATTAAGGTAGGTCAGAAAGCAAGTTGTCAAAAGGACATAGGTTAAGTGAATGGGCAAAACTTTGGCAGACGGCAAATAATGTGGGAAAATGTGAACTCATCCACTTTGTCAGAAAGAAAAAAAAGCAATTTATTAGTTAAATGGAGAGAGAGACAGCAGAATTCTACGGAACAGGGGGATCTGGGTGTTCTGGTACATAAATCACAAAATGTTACAATGCAGGTACAGCAAGTAATTCGGCGGGTACATGGATATGCTAGTGTTTACTGGAAGGGGAATTCATGATAAAAGTACCAAATGTTGCTACTGCTGTATAGGGCCTTAGTGACATTGAATCTGGAGTAGTGTGTAGTGATTTGATCTTTAAAAGGATATAATTGCATTAAAATCAGTTCAGACATCCCATGGGCAATGGATTGGATTGGATTTGTTTATTGTCACGTGTACCGAGATACAGTGAAAAGTATTTTTCTGCAACCAGCTCAACAGATCATTCAGTACATGGAAGAAGAGGGAATTAAACAAAATTCAAGAAAATACATAATAGGGCAACACAAGATATACAATGTAACTACATAAGCATTGGCATCGGATGAAGCATACAGGGTGTAGTGTTAATGAGGTCAGTCAATAAGAGGGTCATTTAGGAGTCTGGTAACAGCGGGGAAGAAGCTGTTTTTGAGTCTGTTTGTGCGTGTTCTCAGGCTTCTGTATCTCCTGCCCGATGGAAGAAGTTGGAAAAGCGAGTAAGCCGGGTGGGAGGGATCCTTGATTATGCTGCCCATTTTCCCCAGGCAGCGGGAGGTGTAGTTAGGGGAAGTGTCCCCAATGTTGGGGAAGTGCATGTGGTGTTTCCCACAACCATTATTTTTGATAAGTTCCTTCTCAATTCGCCAGTGTATTGGTATTTCCTGCAAAAATTTATTTAAGCACCCAGGCAACAGTTTAAAAAAAATATGCCCAGGAATTTAAAACATGTAAAATAATGAACAATAAAGATTCACCTGTCGAGATGGCTACAGTTAAGAAGGTGACCGGTTCCCCCAAGCTTCTAGCAACCTATACTCTGAGTGAAATTCTGGTCACTGAGCTCAACAAATCTCGATGAAGTTTGACTCTGGATTTGAAAAATTCATTGGAAGAGTCTCTGGGCCCCATTCGGTCCTCCCTCGATACCATTCGTTGAGGTGTCGATTCTCATGCCAGCACCCTTACCGATATGGAGCCGGCCCTTTTCGGACCACAGCGACAGGATATGTACAGTGGAGGTCAGGCTGACTGCGGCGATTAATAATAATAATAATAATCGCTTATTGTCACAAGAAGGCTTCAATGAAGTTACTGTGAAAAGCCTCTAGTCGCCACATTCCGGCGCGTGTTCGGGGAGGCCGGTACGGGAATTGAACCCGCGCTGCTGCCTTGTTCTGCATTACAAGCCAGCTGTTTAGCCCACTGTGCTAAACCAGCCCCTTAAGAAGAACATGTAATTGTGGGGTAAAGTTGATGACCTGGAAAACCGGCCAAGACAACAAAGCATACGCATTGGTGATCTACCAGAAGGGATCGGGGGTCGAGCCCCAACACAGTTTCTGTTTAAATTATTCAAAAAGGTGGTTGGTGAAGATAAATTCCCAAAACCCTGGAGCTAGATTGAGCCCACTGAACACTTCAACCAAAACTTCACCCTGGCGAACCCCCGCGAGCCATTATAGCCCAGTCCCATTGCTACAAAGATAAGGAACTTGTTTTTTGATGGGCAAAGGAACACAATCAGAATCTACTGAGACATGAGTGCAAAGGAGGCGGCGGCATTTAACATCAAATCCACGCTGCACAGGAAAGGAATTGGCTTTGGTTTGATTCACCCTGACAGCCTCTGCATCACATTTAAGGGCAAAGATCACTTCTTTAAAGTACCAGACGAGGAAGGTTCTTTCCGTCAGCGGTGCGCACTTAATTTTTGGTATTGTCTTGGGTATCAGAGTCTAGGACCTCTGAAACTTAACATGGGAGCCAAGCAGTATAAGGATGATTTATTGAGGTATTGCTCTGTCAATTACGCCACTGCAAATACGAATGCAAAGCTCATGTGTGTTATATGTAGAAACGTAGAGGCAAATGAGAGGAGAAGTTTCAGATTTTGAAAGAGAAGCGGTGAGTGAAAAAATCCTTCGGAGGTTGAGACCTCAGAGTCAGCTATTAACTTACAGCTGACTCCAAATTAAAAGATTACGTTGCTGTACCTGACCTGTGACAGCACATTAAAAACATGCCAAAAGCCCATAAGGGTGTCAGCATTCTGGAGTAGCATCTCCCAGGAGTATGCAGTGCTGAGTAAAACAAACATTTTGTTGCTATTGCCCTTCACAACGACCTACATGTGCAAGGTTGGATTTTCCGTTCACACAAAGATGAAGGTGGCACAAATGCACTGGCTGAAGTCTGCAACTGGTCTGTTCCTTTCCCTCTCCTCTTGTGAACCAGATTGGAGTAAGATCATGAGGACCAAGCAGGCTCACCTTTCACATTAAAGGTCAGCAAATGTGGCGTGTGCCACGGAGGTCAGCTGGTGTAGGTTCCAAAAGTCCGCCAGATGACAAAAGTGGGTCCCAGGAAAAAAAATTTGAATAACACTTGGGTGTTTATAAATGGGTGTGTATATAAATATCTCGTAGTGAGAGTACCTTTAAGAAATGGGTGTTTACTATTGCAGTGATGTCAGAGAGTGGGTGGAGCTGGGCTGCCTGTCAGCTTTTTACTTTTGTTTTAGGCTGTTTGCTGCAAGGTGTGTTTTAGTTTTGTTTTCAGTATTAGAGCTAAAGCCAGACCAAGCAGGTGTACTGCTGTTCTCTCTGCCATCAAAAGACTATGGGCACAATTCTCCCATCGGGAGACTAAGTCCCGACGCCGGAGTGAAAACCGGAGTGTTTCACTCCAGCGTCAGAGGCCGCTCCCAGCCCCCTATTCCCCCACCCACGGAGGGCTAGGAGCGGCGCCGCATCATTTACGCGCGCCGGGCCTTGGCACCGTGTAACTGACGGCACCTGCGCAGGTTGGCCGCCGTCAACCCGCGCATGAGCGGTTGCCGCCCTCCCCACGGCCGCCCCACAAGAAGATGTCGGATGGATCTTGCGGGGCGGCGGAGGAAAGGAGATCCTCCTTCAGAGAGGCCGGCCTGCCGATCGGTGGGCAGCGATTGCGGGCCAGACCCCTTTTGAGACCCCACTCCCCAGAGCAGGATTCCCCCCTCCCCCTCACAGGCCGCCCCCCCAGCGTTCCCGCGCTGTTCCCGCCAGCAGCGACCAGGTGTGGACGGCGCCGGCGGGAACCTGTCATGTTGGGCAGGCCGCTCGGCCCATCCGGGCCGGAGAATCGCTACTCACCCGTTACAAACGGCGAGCGGCGATTCTCCCAGCGGCCAGCCGTGAATCTCACCGCACCAGTTTGGGGGGGGGGGTGGGAGAATCGCGTGCGGGTGTCGGGATGGCGTGGCGGGACTCGCTCGGCGCCCCAGCGATTCTCCCGCCCAGCGTGGTGGGGGGAGGGGGGATTCCGCCCTATATCTGGATCATTTGGTGAATTCAGAATTATAAATGTTTTCAGTAGTGACTTTAACCTGATG
Source organism: Scyliorhinus canicula (assembly GCF_902713615.1). Classification (NCBI taxonomy): domain Eukaryota; kingdom Metazoa; phylum Chordata; class Chondrichthyes; order Carcharhiniformes; family Scyliorhinidae; genus Scyliorhinus; species Scyliorhinus canicula. The sequence continues at coordinate 169,551,917 of NC_052154.1, read as the reverse complement.
TTTTTGTTTTTAAGTCGTAGGGATGTTAAAAGGAAAGCTTAAAGGATTACTTAGTGTTGTATTCTTTGGGGGATGTATTTGAATTAATGGTTGCTAAGATGTTCACTGTATGTTTTAAAAAGGTTAACTTGAGTTCATAGAATAAACATTGTTTTACTTTAAAAAATACTTTTCCATTTCTGCTGTACCATATCTGTAGAGTGGGCCGTGTGCCCACCATACTACAATCTATTATAAGTTGTGGGTCAGGTGAACTCCCTGATACACTTTGGGGTTCTCTAAACCCTAGACCATAACACACTGCAGTAGAGCTCTTGTTATGTGGTTAAAACAAGCAACTTTATATCATAGTTCATATGTCAGGGTATGCACCATTAACAAGGTTGGTTCGTCAATGGATGCTACACAAGAGGGAATACCTGTTGCTTGTCTTGTTCATGATGACAAGCTTAAGGATTTGATTGGTGGTTTTATTGAGTTAAAGGTTTATGATCACAGGTTTGGTTTTCGTTCTAGCGGTTTTGGAGCTTGGTGCTTGCTCTGGGAATGAAGAGGATGGGAACGATTTTCTACATTGACAGTTAGCAAAGACCTTTTTGTATTTGGCCATTTTCATTATGTAATGGATCTTCTTAGCCTTGCTTTCTTCTTCATTCAATTTACTGACTTGTTTATGAAGTCTTTGTGTAATGTTTGACTAGCTGAGGCGGTCAAGTTGGTATAGGGGTCTCGATGAGATTAGTTACATGGAATGTTAGGGGATTCAATGGCCCAGTAAATGCCCAGTACCGTGGCAGCATGGTAGCATTGTGGATAGCACAATCGCTTCACAGCTCCAGGGTCCCAGGTTCGATTCCCGGCTTGGGTCGCTGTCTGTGTGGAGTCTGCACATCCTCCCCGTGTGTGCGTGGGTTTCCTCCGGGTGCTCCGGTTTCCTCCCACAGTCCAAAGATGTGCAGGTTAGGTGGATTGGCCATGCTAAATTGCCCCTTAATGTCCAAAATTGCCCGTAGTGTTGGGTGGGGTACTGGGTTATGGGGATAGGGTGGAGGTGTTGACCTTGGGTAGGATGCTCTTTCCAAGAGCCAGTGCAGACTCGATGGGCCGAATGGCCTCCTTCAGCACTGTAAATTCTATGTAAAACATTACAAGGTGTTTTTTTCTCAAAAGCCTTAAAACTGATGCTGCATTCCTTCAAGAAAAGCATCTTCATACGAAAGGCACGCTTTTTCAAACTCCTGTAAACGTCCGGTGAACGTCTATGCCCCTAATTGGGACAATATAACCTTTATCACGTCGCTTCTATCCTCCCTTTCCATGTTATAGATCCAGAGGTGGACAACTCAAGCCCAAAGACTATTGCCCTCTCCTGCACGGCCAAGGCTCTCTCCCATCTTTATGACTCAAATGGGTCGTGTAGACCCCTGGCGTTTCCTCCATCCGGTCACAAGGGGCTTTTCTTACTTCTCTCATGTCCACCATGCTTACTCACGTATCAACTATTATTGTTTCCGATAGAGCTGTTCTCTTCATGGTTATATCAGACCATCTGCCGCACTCCCTCAACCTGACTCTCATGTCCAAAGCTAAAGGTCGGCCTCCGTGGAGATTTAACACAACCTTACTATCTGACAAAGATTTCTCTAAATCTATATCCACTATATGAAATGTTTTTGTTGGAGGGGGGGGCGGTGAAAATGGGGAACAAATTGTACAAACTGTATAACTGTGCGTTGGGGAGTATGTTCCCCAGACTGTTTATGTTTTGTAACCATTTGAATAAGTTTGGAATAAAAATTTTAAAATGTTAAAAGAGATGTTTTTATTAAAACAAGCAAATCTGTTTCCACCGCCCTCTCAGTTATTATGGGAAACCCTCGAGGCAGTTTGCTGGGGAACATAATTTCTTACAATATTTACCAAACAAAGAAAATTAAAGCAACAAGAATTGGTGGATTCAATGACAGAAATAGGCTGTCAATATTCCATTACCCCGACTTCCATGTTATTTAGTTGCTGGTTTAGCTCACTGGGCTAAATCGCTGGCTTTTAAAGCAGAGCAAGCAGGCCAGCAGCACGGTTCGATTCCCGTACCAGCCTCCCCGGAAAGGCACCGGAATGTGGCGACTAGGGGCTTTTCACAGTAACTTCATTGAAGCCTACTCGTGACAATAAGCGATTTTCATTTTCATTTGTAGACAAGATAAATCTCCAGACTCAATTTGACTTACTTTCCACAAATAAAGCTGAGCACATGTTACAACGTTCAAGGGGGACATTTTATGAATACATGAACAAAGCTGTCCGCCTACTAGCCCACCAGTCTGCTTCTCAGTTTATCTCCCAGGTCTATGACTCCTTCCATAATCTTACTACTGACCCCTCTGATCTTAATTTGATCTTTGCTTCTATTTATTGTAACCTCTATAAATCGGATCTCCCATCGGTTGCATGGCAATGGCTGACTTCTTAAATAATTTGGACATTCCATCTGTAAATCTGGACATGAGCAGAGCCTTGGACCCTTTGTGCCTGGATGAGCTAACAAACTGCATTAAGTTGACGCAAAGTGGTAAGGCCCCAGGCCCTGACAGCTTTCCTATTGACTATTATAAAATGTTCTCCTCTCAACTCGAGCCCGTATTGTTAGATATGTTTAATGACTCATTGTCTCATGGTTCTCTGCCCCAACGCTGACTCAAGCTTCCATTTTAGTTATACTCAAAAAAGACAGGAACCCTGAGGAATGTGGCTCATATTGGTCGATCTCATTTCTAAACTCAGCATAAAGCTGTTAGCTAAGGTACCTTCATGCCGTTTGGAGCCATGTCTTCCTGATATGATATCTGATAACAAAACTGGCTTTGTGAAGAAATGAAAATTACCGTAAAAAAAGGGCATTGTCTTTTGACATTGTACTTCGCCCAACAGCCTCAACCAGCCCTGAAGTTGTTGTCTCTCTGGATGCGGAGAGGACTTTTGACTGGGTGGGGTGGGATTATCTGTTTGCAATTTTGCGTAAATTTGGATTTGGTCCAAAATTTACTTCATGAATTCACCTTATTTATACCTCCCCTACCGCAAGTGTACACTAACTCTCTACACTCAGAGTACTTCCCCTTATCCATCAAGGGTGCCCTCTGTCTCCACTGCTCTTTGCCTTGACGATGGAACTTCTATCAATAACCTTAAAGTCGTCCACACTGGTAAGGGTAACCATCGAGCTGGTGTGGAGCACTGTATGTCCTTATATGCCGATGACCTATTGTATATTACTAACCCTGTTGCCTGTGTTGGTGGCATAATGAATATTCTCAGCGCCTTTGGCTAATTCTCTGGCTATAAATTGAACATCAACAAAAGTGAATGTTTCCCCAGTGCCAAACAAATCTCCCCAGGAGCTTTGCCGTTTTGTATATCTGGTTCTGGTTTTCACACTTAGTGACTACTTTTTCACTACTTAGGGAGAGGCAGTGGCGTAATGGCATTGTCACTGGACTAGTAATCCAAAGATCCAGGGTGATGTTCCGGGGTCCCGGGTTCCAATCCCACCATGGCAGGTGGTGAAATTTGAATTCAATAAAAATCTGGAATTGAAAGTCTGATGATGACCAATGAAACCATCGTTGACGGTCGTAAAAACCCATCTGGTTCACTAATGTCCTTCAGAGAAGGACAGCTGCCATCCTTACCCGGTCTGACCAACACGTCTGACTCCAGACCCACATAGCAATGTGGTTGACTCTTCAACCCCCATTGAAATGGCCTAGTAAGGCAGCACGGTGGCGCAGTGGTTAGCACTGCTGCCTCACGGCGCCGAGGTCCCAGGTACGATCCTGGCTCTGGGTCACTGTCCGTGTGGAGTTTGCACATTATCCCCGTCTTTGCGTTGGTTTTGTCCCCACAACCCTAAAGATGTGCAGGATAGGTGGATTGGCCACGCTAAATTGCCCCTTAATTGGGAAAAATTAATTGGGTACCCTGAATTTAAAAAAAAGAAATGGCCCAGCAAACCACTCAGTTCAAGGCCAATTAGGGATGGGCACCAAATGCTGGTCCAGCCAGCGATGCCCACATCCCAAGAAGGAATGAAAAAAACATAACACACTCTCTTGTTACTCTGGTCACCAAAATTAAAGTGGATTTACAGCACTGGGATAATTTACCTATTTCCTAGTTGGCAGAATTCAATCTATAAAGATGATCATTCTGTCCAGTTTCTTATATCTTTTCCAGTGTCTCCCTTTATTCTGCCAAAATCATTTTTTGTTATGGTTAACAAGCTTATATCCACATTTATCTGGGCAGGCAGAACTCATGGAGCCTGTAGAGCGATGCTTCAAAGAGGCGGATGAGCTGGTAGGCTAGCTCTTCCTAATTTACTCTCCTATTATAGGGCGGCCAATATTCAGAATATTTTAATATGGTGTCACCATCCAAGGTTAAACTGGTGTCTTATGGAGGCGTACTCCATGTGCTCATCCTTGCTCCTCGCTTTAACTTCCATAGAATCCCTACAGTGCGGAAGGAGGCCATTCGGCCTATCGAGACTGAACCGGCCCTCCAAAAGAGCACCCTACCTGGGCCCACTCCCCTGCCCTAACCTCGCAACCCCACCTAACCTGCACGTCCCTGGACACTAAGGGGCCATTTAGCATTGCTAATCACATAACCTGCACATCTTTGGACTGTGGGAGGAAACCGGAGCACCGTGCCTAGTTATCCTTTCCCCCCTGTAACTACACGTCTAACCTTGTTGTAATTTCTTCTTTAAAAATATGGAAACAATTTTGTCAGCATTTTTAATTTTCCACTCTTTCCCTATTAGGTCCTATTTGTAACAATTACTTATTCCTGCCCTCCGAGCTTGACTCACCATTTGCCTGCCTTGTGGAGGAAGAGGGGATTTGACCTGTTTATGAATGACAACTTTGCGAGCTACAGCTAGTTTGCAGCCAAATTTACTTTACCTTAATCTAGTCTTTACTGCTAGTTTTGTTCACTCGCATTGTCCATACTTTCCTCAACTACCTCCAAGTACATCATTGGAAGGGGTTTTGTCAGTGCCTGAAGCCAGCAGTGGTTTTATTTCAAGGCCGTATCATCTCATGATATCCTCTGAACACCCGCACCCCCTCTCCATAAGCTCAACCTTGCGGATGACTGGTCGGAAGAGGCCTTTTTCAGGGTCAACTCCACATCCTCCCATGCTTGGTTATGCTTAATTCACATTTCCAAGGCCAGAATTACTGCATTTTTCTCCAACACAAACACAAGCAGTAGGTGCTCATTCACCCCTGCAGACCATATGCTCTGGTCATGCCTGAAGCTGGTCATCCCTCGATGACAATCTTTCCAAAGTTCTAGATATTGACCGACAGTCTTGTCCTTTGACAGCCATATTTGGAGTCTAATCTGCACTGGTCAGTTTCACTATGATTAAGGCAGACTTCATTTTAAAAAAATATATATTTTATTCAGGCATTTGACTGAACGAACAACAAACAAAACAAATAAAGAGAAGTTAAATTGCACAACTTAATAAATAACCAACACCCACTCCCCCCACTGCCCTACCCCTCTTCCCATCCTGTCTTCCCCATTTTAACCCCCTATTTCACCCCCCATCCCCCTCTGCTCAATCCTCCTTAAAGAAGCCAATGAACAGCTTCCACCTCAGGGCAAACCCATCGACCGACCCCCTCAAGACGAACTTGATGCTCTCCAACCTCAGGAATTCCGCAAGGTCACTCATCCACACCCCCAGCTTTCGGCAGCTCCGAGTCCCTCCTCCCAAGCAAAATCCATCTCCGGGCTATCAGGGAGGCAAAGGCCAAGACATCAGCCTCTCTCACCCCCTGGACTCCCGGGTCTTCCGACATCCCAAATATCGGCACCTCTGGACTCAGGGCCACCTCCCCCCCCCCCCCCCCCAATACCTCGGACATTACGTCCGCAAACCCCTGCCAGACCCCCTTCAGATTCAGACAAGCCCAAAACATGTGGCCATTGTTCGCTGGCCTCCCCACGCACTGCCCACACCTGCCCTCTACCTCCTCAGAGAACCTACTCATCCTAGCCACCGTCAAGTGCGCCCTGTGGACTATTTTGAATTGGATAAGACTGAGCCTCGCACATGACGAGGATGCATTCACCCTCTACAGGGCCTCCTCCCACGTCCCACCCTCCACCTCATCAGCCCCCCCTCCCAGCTCCTCCTCCCACTTCTGTTTAATGTCACCCATCAGGACTTTCTCGCAGCTCCTTATGGACCTCGGATACCATCCCCTCCCTTGACAACACCTTATCTTGGAGCCCTAAGGGTGCCAATGAGGGAAAGGAAGGCACCTCCCTCCTCACGAAGTGCCGGACCTGCAAGGACCTAAAATCATTCCCCCTGGGTAGCTCATATTCCTCCTCCAAGTCCACTCTGCCCCCTACGAACAGGTTCCCGAATCACTCAATCCGTTACCTGCCACCACCCCCCAGATTGGTGTCCACACCAAGGCACCCTCCAGTCTCAAATGCTGCCTCTACGGCCCCCATACCCTCATGGCCGACGACGCCACTGGGCTCACAGAGTACTTGGCCGGCAAGAGCAGCAGAAGCGCCCTTAACAATGCCCCTAAGCTCGTTCCCCTACAAGAGGCCGCCTCCATCCGACTCCTCCCCACTCCCCATTTCCTAACCATGGCAATATTCGCCACCCAGTAGTAATTCATTATATTCAGCAATGCCAACCCCCCCCCCCCCCCCCCCCCAAAAAAGACCCTTTTGACCTGTGGGGTCTTCCCCACCCATACAAACCCAGATATCAGCTCATTTTCTTAAAGAACGACTTTGCGACAAAGATCGGGAGGTTCTGAAATATGAACAGGAACTTGGCAGCAGCGCCATCTTCACTGTCTGCACCTGTACAGCCGAGGCAAAAAGCAACGGGGAGAGCGGGCAGCCCTGACTTGTCCCACAGTACAACATAAAATATCCTGAGCTCACCCAGTTCATCCGCACATTGCGACCGGTGCCGTATACAACAACCGGACCCAGTCCACAAACCCCTGCCCAGACCCAAACCACCCCAACACCTCCCAAAGATATTCCCACTCCACCCGGTCAAAAGCCTTCTCCGTGTCCATTGCCACTGTTCCTTCCTGCCCCTTTGACGGCATCATAATCCCATTAAGCAACCTCCTCACATTTGCTGCCAATTGTCTTCCTTTCACAAACCCCGTTTGGTCCTCGCCTATCACCTCCGGGACAAAGTCCTTAATTCACGAAGCTAACCCCTTTGCCAACATTCAGCAACAATATCGGACGGTACGATCCACACTGCTCCGGAGTCTTATCTTTTTTCAGCATCAGGAAGATTGATGCCTGTGATAGTGAGGAGAGATTGCGAGATTCCCCTCCGCCCCCCCACCTCATCCGCACTCTCCCAAGAAATAGAAAATCAGAAAAAGGTGCACTCACCCTTGATTTTCCCCAAGCACCCTGCCACCAAACCCAACAAAACATTTCCAAGGAGAAAAAGCTCTCCAGAACCACCAAAAGGAATCACCTCCTCCAAAGTTAAATATCCTCCTTCTCCTGCCATTGTCCCTCAAAATCTCCATCGCTTCCTCTGGCGTTCCAAAATAGTATTATCGATTCTGGAAAGTCACCCAGAGGCGGGCTGGGTACAGCACTCCAAACTTCACCCACTTCTTGAGGAGGGCAACCTTGACCCAGTTAAAACCGGCCCTCCTCTTTGCCAGCTCTGCGCCCAAGTGCATTTCCTCGTCTGCCTCGCCCACAGAAGAATCTTCTCTTTGTCCAAGAAGCGGTACAACCGCACCACCATCGCCCTCGGCGGCTCGCCCACCTGTGTCCTCCTCATCAGTGCTCTGTGCGGAGGCAACTATGCGGAGTCTGCACGTTCTCCCTGTGTCTGCATGGGTTTCCTCCGGGTGCTCCGGTTTCCTCCCACAGTCCAAAGACATGCAGATTAGGTGGATTGGCCTTGATAAATTGTCCTTAGTGTCCAAAAAAGGTTAGGTGGGGTTACTGGGTTACGGGGACAAGGTGGAGGCGTGGGCTTAGGTGGGGTGTTCTTTCCAAGAGCCGGTGCAGACTTGATGAGCCAATGGCCTCCTTCAGCTCTGTAAATTCTATGATTCTATGAGCTTGGTCGACCTCCAGAGGCCGATCAAAGGCCCCTCCCCCATCAGCTTTTCCAGCATCTTGGCCACATACGTGCCAGCCTCCGCTCCTTCGATGCCTTCGGGCATCCCCATCATCCGCAAGTTTTGCCTTCTGGAGCGGTTCTCCAGATCCTCCACCTTCTCCTTCTCTGCTTGCTGAACTTGCCATTTAGGAAATCCACCAGCGGCTCCATTGACCACTGGGTGGGCGGGACAGGCCCTTTAAGGCAGACTTCACTGCATTTGCTTCATTAATAGCCCCCGGCCAGATTCTATTCAACTGGAGGTCCCCCAAACTACCCACTGCTTCATCCTGATTGGAGGACTTAATGTCTTTTCCATATTTGGAGAAAATGAAGTGTGTCATAAGAGGATCCACTGAGAAATTATTTGTTGATGGCAGCCACTTGTCTCTTTTTTAAAGAGTTAATTTTACTGTTTTTTTTTCTTGTGTGGTTTTTGACCGTTTGTTTGTTGATGCACAATCAATAGACATGAAACGTAGGTGAAGTCCGAAACGAAAGGCTTTAATTAGCAAGAAGTGAGCCCGGCAGCAGACGCACAGGAAATGGCCTGGCTGCAGAGAGACATGGGTTCTTATACCCCACCTCGTAGGCGGAGCTACCTTCCTCTTAGCCAATAGGAATACGGAGAGCACGATACTTGGGCCAATGGGCAGCGAGCCCTCTGCACCAATGGCAGCTCACACTCCCATGTACCGTAATACCCCTAGTCATACTACCGCATTTGTTTACTGGAGGATTGGCATTATGGTGCTGTATTGTACTTTGTTTACCTGCTCCTTATCACTTTTGGAAAATCAATAAAAAATAATTTATTAAAAAAGCAGTTCCGAGAAGGTTCACTCATCTGATTCTTGTGATGAAGGGGTCAGCTTGTGAGGAATGGTTGATCAGCGAGGGTCTCTATACCCATTGGAATTTCGGAGAACGAGAGGTGATCATATTGTAACATAAAGATCCTGAGGGGACTTGATGGGTGGATGCTGAGAGAATGTTTCCCCGTGTGTGTGTGTGTGTGTCCAGGACTAGGCGACTCGGTTTAAAAATTAGGATTCGCTCATTTAAGACTGAGGTTAGGAGAAATTCTTTCTCACTAACCTGTGGAATTGTCTTCCCCAGAGAGCACTGGAGGCTATGTAATCAAGGGTGCATTCGAGTTTTGATCAACAAGGGAGTTAAGGGTTACAAGGGGCAGGCAGGATAGTGGAGTTGACAGACTAGCTCAGCCATTATCTCATTCAATGTTGCAGCAGGATAGAGGGGCTGAATGACCTTCCCCTGCTCCAAATTCTTACGTTCTTGTGTTCGGACAGAAGGATGAAGGGCTGTTCCTCAAGTTTGCACGGTTCATTCCACTGGAACCAGATTCAAGGAGGCCAGAGTGGGAGTCGCGCACGGAGAATTGAAACGGCAAATGACAGGGAGCCAGGGCATAATGGGATGGCTAAACACGGATTTGGTGCTTTCTCTTCTGAATACCTGTGATCTTCATCTCTTTACTTCCATAAATCAGGAGATAGAGAAGCATTGCATCTATGTTTTCAGGGTAAAGGGACCACAAAGAAACTCAATAATGGCAACAGTTATGTAATTTCAACATGGTTTTAAAACATGCGATGAGCATGATATTGTTCTTGGCCCATTGTGGGGAGTAACATATTAGTATCAATGATTTCATATTTTATTTAGACTTGAAACATATCTGTGTACTATGACGATACGCTACTTTAAACATCAACTTTAGCAGTCAAGATGTTGTAGCACTCAGTTCAGTCATAAATACTTTAAATGTATATTTTTTTAAATGGCTTGATAACATTTTGTGATCCTAGAAACAAACTTGCCTCTTTAAACCGCGACCAAGGCCATCAAAGTGGTGTTTTTGAACTGTGCAATTGTGTGTTGCAATTTGAATTAACTGTGCCTGATTTGTTTTCTTAAGGTTTAGTAAGATTCAAAATAAAACTGTTTTCTTGATTTTCTCCAAATTTACCTCAATATTTTTTAGGTTCTGATGTGATGTGCCTCAATTGCTGATTCAAAACATAAAACATGAAAAGCACAAAATATTGATAATAAAACCTTGCTTAAATAGATCTTTATCCATATTGCTTAACATTTTATTGATCCCAAGTAGTATTTATCTTGTGTTTAAAACACATAGGAGACTTAGCACAGGGGGCAGATTCTCCAATAATGGGGCTATGTCCCCACCTGGCGATTCACTCTGGACCTTCCTTCAGAAAGTCCCGAGTGATTCTCCTACCTGCAGGGGGCTGGCAGGGCCCTGGAGTGCTTCTCCCAGCTCTGGCTGCGGATATGGGACCCCGCACTTCCGGTCGGGAGTCCGTGCATGCGCACAGCGGAGGCCTGCAGCGGCTGCCCCATGGGACATGGCAGACTCAGCCCGCGGAGCGACACTACAAATGTAGCCCCCCCGAGATTGCGTGCACCCGCGGGTCTGTGACGCCCAATTGCCCCCTTGGCCGTCCATTAGGCCCCCCCACCCCGGTGATCGATCCCCCTGACCCCCACTAGGGCGGCCGCGGTCTCATAGATGGTTAGAACCACGCCGTTGGGAACCCAAAGAGTTTTCCCTCGGAGAATTGTGGGAGGGTGGAGGGCCTCTGTCAATGACCCCCTACCTGCGCCGCGTAGTTTGGGTACAAGAACCGCGGGAGTGGCGTCATACCGGTTTTCGGCGTAGACGTTTATTCTCCGCCCCTGCGCCGATCGCGATTTCGGTGCGGAGGCTCTGTTAATCCAGCCCATGGTATTTTAGAAGACAATATGGAAAACTGCTGAAGTGAACACTTAGCAAAGAAACTGGTATTGGAGGACAGTGAAGATGATGTACAGACCAGTCTAATTTAGGCTCGTCATTTTTCTCCTTATATGGAACAGGGGTGGCATGATGGTACTGTGGTTAGCACTACTGCCTCATAGTGCCAGGGACGCGGATTTGATTCCAGCCTTGGGTTACTGTCTGTGTGGCGTCTACACGTCCTGTAGCCATCTAAGACGGCCATCTGCAAAGGCCCATGGGAATTATGGCCAATCCAGGACTCGTTTGCATTTTAATGGCCCATTTTCCCAGGACAATAGAACTCCAATCAAGCAACCGGTACAGCCACAGACTGATTAGCGCCACTCCCCTTACTCAGAAAGCCCAACTGCCAAGGTCAATAACCGCTAAGGACCCGCCCAGCCATCAAGGCACCCACCCCTTTATTGGCCGAAATTGAAGACAGTGATCAGAGCCCTGGTGAACTATTGGGTCCAAGGTTAAGGACCGCCGCAAAAAGCGCAAAATCCCAGGGGGATAAAAGAGAGCACAGCCATGCGTTCTGTCTCTTTTGGATCCGGCCTGTGCCAACCCAATCGTAGCAGGAACAGCCAGCCAAGTTAAAGACCAACGATTGCTACTTAACGGATGAGCCCAGCAGAGACAGAGCCACTTTCTTTGAACCAGCCAAGTGGAATCCAGATAAAAGCCTTATCCATTTGCACAGTGCCGGTTGCCCTGAAGTTAAGTCTAGGTTATTGTAGCTAATAGGTTAGTTTAACTCGTAGTAGATAATGTGTTTGCATGTCGAGATAACTCTTGTGTATGTAAATAAACCATCTTTTGAACTAACTAACTGGTTATGTGGTCATTTGATCGATATAAGGGAAGGCTTGTGGTTCACCAACATTATTAATAGAGCAACATTATTTGGCGACTCTGGTGGGATTCGATTAGAAGTGACTTTGTCACTCCGAGAGAACCCACAAACTTTGAATCCAATTGCGAGAAAGAGAAAGAACCACAAGTACAAGTCCCATATCGACCAAATAACCAAATTTCGGATGTGTGTACTAACCCGCATGCGTATCTAACAGGAACATAAGGTAAACCCGTTAGAATTGTGTACAACTATCAAGGGATTGTGAGCCGGAAAATAGCTTAAGCCATACCCACTGTTCAAATCGTCGCCTTATTCCCCTGTCCCAAATTAAAAGTAGAGAAAGAGATAAGAGAAGTAATGGCCACTAAGGCAATGGAAAGATTGATGAATCCACAGGAACCCGAGGTCGCAGCGACCAACAGAGCAGAGCAATGCCCCATATGGGAGGAAGAGCTAAGGAAATGCGTAAGGGGAAAGGATGCCCGTTTGGTCGATTTTTTGCGCAAATGATGAGTTAGGTCCAGGTAAGATAGGACAAACCTGGTGGGAGAACCTACGCGAGATCCACAAGAAAAATGTAGGGAAAGTCAAAAAGCCGATACCAATAGTGTCCTGTTTGGCACAGTTGCGATGCACAGAGGAGGTCGTGAAGACAGTTAATTGAGAAGGAAGGAAAGAACGTGGAAACAGTAACGAAAGTGAGAAGATAATTGAGCAACTCCGGGAACAGTTAGCAGCTAAGGATAAGGAACTGGCCGATGTAAAACACGCACATCAATCTTGTCTAGTTCACCTTAGTAGCTTCCAGACCCAGTACAATAAAGCCTACCAAGATACACAGCGCGCAAACCTGATGAGGGGAAACAGAAACAGAACATGTTGCCCAGCTAACTAGCAAATGCGCAGATTTAAAAGCAGCTTTGAGAGCGCTCCACAGCTCCACTAAGGAACAGAGGCAGAGTACCGTTAACCATGCTAAATGCTGACAGAAGATAGAAAAGTTACAGTCGCTACTCTCAGAACAGAATGGCTTCAGGTACACTTTCAGGCAGGATTTAGATGAGGAAGATGCTCCTGATTGGCAAGAGTTAAAGGAAAGCGCCCAAAGATACATAGAGGAAACGGGAAATCAAAACTGAACACTCTCAGGCCCCAAAAAGAAAAGCACCCGCAGCACCGACTGCACAGGCAGCACACACCCCCACTCACAATTCGACCCCTATGAATCCGGTTACCACACAACACAAGTCATCGATCAGGATGAGCCTGCTATTGTTTACACCACCTCACTATCCATAACCCAATTAAGAGAAGCTTGCACGAAAATTAGTCCATTCCAGCCCTCCGCACACCCGCACAGCTACTTTGAGGAGGTGCGCCAACAAAAGGTTATTCGTACGGCCTAGATGAGAGAGAGGAAGTAAAGCTAATAGTTCTGAGCCTTAGCCAGTGCGTAAGATCAGCTTTGCCAGAACCTCAAAATGTAGCAGGAGGAACCCTACAGGAAATGAAAACAGCCATATTAGATGCCATTGGGTATAACAAAGGAGATCCAGTCGAGGGTTTAAATCACTGCAGGCAAAAGAAGGGAAAGCATCCGACCGCATTTGCTGGTCTCCTATGGATTATTTCATGGCAGTCAACAGACAACTGACCCACGCACACCTAAATGAGGAGGACACCACTAAATGGTCCCGCACGCCACAGACGCAGGTCAAAAGGCTTGTGTGAACTACAACCCCACAGACCACACACACAATGAAGTGTGGCTGTTGCCATGAGTCCCGAGACCATGCTCAAACAGGGAGTACAGGCAAAATATTTCACAGTGCTGGACATCAGCAATGATTTTTGGTCCATCCCATTAGACAGGGACTGCCAGTATAAATTTGCGTTTACGTTTCAAGGGCAGCAGTACACGTGGACCTGACTCCCACAAGGATTCCATAACTCCCCCTCCATTTTCCACCAACAATTTGCCAACGGACTTTCTAAATTTTCCCGACCCAAATGCCTAATACAATATGTAGACGACCTGCTCTTGCAAACGGACACAAAAGAGGAACACGTAAAGCTCTTATCTGAATTACTAGGCCTGCTGCAATCAATCGGATCAATCAACCCCAAAAAGGGCCAGATTTTAAAGGAAAAAGTTATTTATTAAGGCACCACCATCACCCACGGGAAGAGAGAAATTGAGGAAAAACGGATCGAGTCCATCGTTAAATTGCCCCTGCCCCAAAATGTCACTGCACTCCATCATTCCTAGGTTTGGTAGGCTATTGCAGAAATTATACAGATGGTTTTGCCACCAAAGCAGCCCCACTCTCAGAGCTCCTTAAAAGGAACGCCCCATGGGAATGGCTTCCACAGCACACAGACACCATTGATAATTTAAAATGCGACCTGGGCACAGCCTCCGCTTTACAAGTTCCACACCTTGACTTGCCCAATGCTATAGAAGTAGCAACCACCGACCGAATCCTAATCAGCAGTACTCCTGCAAAAAATGACATGGTCACTTAGGACCCGTAGCCTATGCCTCAAGAGCATTAGACCCCGTAGAGGAAGGATTCTCACCTGCGAACGGCACTTGCTTACAGTCTTTTGGTCAGTACAGTACTGTGCGTACATTACAGGCCTCAACCCAGTCACGATCTTAACCGAGCACACTCCCACGCAACTATTACTAGACGATAGATTAAAGGACGGTTCAGTCAGCCAAATCAGAGCAGCTCGGTGGACACTACTATTACAAGACAGGGACATTACAGTGAAACGCACCAAGACCCACACATTTCTGGCCGATAATCTCCAATACGCAGGGACACCACATGAGTGCCAGATCATAGCAGCCCAACAACACACAGGAGCCTTTATCCCAAAGTCACTACACCCACGAGCAGGCTGTAATCACAGGATTCTGAACCACAGGAGACACTTTAAAAATCTATGTAGACGGTTCCTCCACAATCGAAAATGGAGTTAGAATTACATGGTTGTGGAATTTACATGGAAGACGCGCAGGGACGTCCACTAGAAGAGATCTCTTTAAAATTGCCCAACCACCTAGGTTCACAAGCAGCGGAACTCGCAGCCATAGCCTATGTAATTCAGCACCCCGACTCTTTTTCAACCCCCGCAGACATAACTCGGGCAGCCTGTATGTGTGCAACAGCTTAACAGAATTCCTGCCCCTGTGGGAATCTCAAGGTTTTGTTTCAGCCGATGGAAAACCCCTACCCTCTGCCCCGTTGTTAAAGCACATTCTCAAGACAGCCTCAGATTAAAGTAAGAAGCCATCATCGCTCCTCCCCACCCGGTAATGGAAAGGCAAACGCCTTAGCCAAAGCAGGATCACGCCATGGTCACTTCTGGCAGCCACCCGAAAGCGAACCGATACACTCAGTCCAGGTTTCCCGACCCAGTCCAGGTTTCCCAGACCAATATTGAGGATCTATCCCAAGCCCAAAAAGCAGACGACACCCTCAAACAAGTTTTGAATGGCAACTTCCCAGCCCCCTATAATACATGGAAGGATGCACTGACTGTACAGGACAGCATAGGTTTAAAAATCGGAATTTATGTGGTCCCCACCCAGAACAGAAACCAGCTCATTTACCAATTTCATGACGGACACGGACATCAGAGGATAGACAATAGCGTTGCCATTTAAGACCTTTGTGTTGGTGGCCCGATTTAAAAAGCGATGTAACCCATTATGTTGAGAATTGCCATATCTGTGCTCAACAATCCTGAACGTTACTCAAAGAAAGGACAATTACGTCACACCCGACCTGTGAATGACCCTTGGACAAATTTGCAAATCGATTACATTGGCCCCCTTCCCCCTTGCAGAAACGGTTTCAAGTACGTGCTGGTTGTAATCAACGCCTTTACTAAATGGGTAGAAGCATTTCCCTCACAGACAAACACAGCAAAGGCCATCGCTAAGATTTTGAGCCAACAGATATTCACACGCTGGGGTCTCCCCCGCAGCATTGAGACAGACCAAGGTTCCCACTTCACCGGCAGAGTCATGCAAAATGTTGTAACAATTTTTGGGATGAGGCAGAAATTCCATATAGCATATCACCCTCAATCCAGTGGCATTGCCGAGAGAATGAATCAAACTTTAAAAGCGACCATTAGGAAGATGGTGCAACACAACAATACCACGTAGGACACGGTCCTCCCATTTGCTTTTATGTGTATTCGGAACACTGTTTCCAGTTCCACAGGTTTCACCCCTCACACTCTCATGACCGGACGGCCCATGAATGATATTAAATATTCATTAGGCCTTGATTTGGCAAGCCCTACAGTAACTACCCTCACCCACAAAAAGGCAGTCCAACAGGTTACAGATAACATTAAAGCGACACAACTCGCTGCAGCTGTCCAATTAGGTGCTAGAAGGAAGCAGATTAAAGCCTGCTTTGACAAAACCGTCCACCCCGTAGAGTACACAGTCAGTCAGCAAGTAATGGTTTCACTTTACAACCCCAGTTCTTTTCTCTCCCCCAAATTTGCAGGACCCTATTCCATTTCCGACAAAGTGAGCCCCTCCGTGTACAAGATAACGTACCCCAACGGTAAAACTGGTTGGTTCCACATCAACCAACTCAAAATCTACGGATAACAATGCAGCGACTCCCACCACATCTCTCTGGTAATAGGAGATGATTCCGCCCCGCCCATCGACAACCTAGTCAAAACCCTATGCCAACCCTCCCCATCCATGCTGGAATTTATCCCTTATCCACGCCCACAGACATCCAGTCAGTTAAGCTAGGGTCGTGGAGTAATGGCATTGATCACCGCCCTACCCAGGGATTCCACCCATTCTTATCCTGCAGCGGCCCAAACGCACCTCATGTTCCCATCACTTCACACGCTCTGGATTAGTTCTGTATACTCTGCGTTGCCTTTGGCAGGCCTTAGTTTCACCTTCTCTGCTCACCCTTTGGTTGTGGTACAAAGAATGCATTTTGCCACGTTCTGTATGCTCACCCCTTCTTTCCTTTACCTTTCGCGACCCCCTGGTCACTCCCCACCTGCTGTTTACACATATGACACAATTGGTTGCTATACACGCTGCTACACGTGAACTACCTCTGAACCCTGGGATGAAACTCTATAAAACTGGCCGCCCTGAAATTCGGCTGGTTAAGGTAAACCTCAACCACCACTGGTTGCAAGTATGGAAAAGACTGGTCAAAAAAATTGTCCGCCCACTCTCCGCATCGACCACAAGCTGCGAGAGTCTCTGGGCGCGATTCTCCCAACGGGAGACTGAGTGCCGACGCCGGAGTGAAACCCGGAGTGTTTCACTCCGGCGTCGGAGGCCGCTCCTTGCCCCCCATTCTCCGGGGGGCTAGGAGCGGCGATGCGCGAATCCCGAGCGCCCGGCCTTGACGCTTGCGTCAGAGCGGCGCGCCGGGAATGACACGGCCGGCAGCGCCGAAGTGACGTCAGCCGCGCATGCGCACGTTGGCCGGCTCCAACCCGTGCATGCGCGGTTGCCATTTTCCCCTCGGCTGCCCCGCAAGACATGGCGGCTTGATCTTGTGGGGCTGCGGAGGGAAAAGAGTGCGTCGTTTACAGACGCCGGCCCGACGATCGGTGGGCACCGATCGCTGGCCAGACATCTGCTGAGCACGCCCGTGGTGCTGGATCCTCCCTCCGTCCCCCACAGGCCCCACACTTACCTGTGGTGCGCTGTTCACCCCGGCAGCGACCAGGTGTGGTTGGCGCTGGCGCGAACCGGTCGGGTTTGGCAGGCTGCTCGGCCCATCCGGGCCGAAGAATCGGCGGTCGCTGTGAGAAACGGGGAACGGCGATTCTCCGAGTAGCCTGTCGCAAAAATGCGACATGCCATTTTTGGGGGGGTGGGAGAATCACGGGGGGGTGCCAGGGCGGCGTGGCGTGATTCACCCGGTCCTCCCGCGATTCTCCCACCCAGCATGGGGAGCGGAGAATTGTGCCCTCTGTATTTAAAAAAATTGCATTTGTCTCTCAAAACGGTATTTTTATTTTTAAATGAGAGAGTCACACATGGTGACAATCATAACGGGTAATTGGAGTAAGGAGAGAAAGACTAATAAAATTAGATATTAACCAAAGATAATAACAGATACTATGCTTGCACCCCCCCCCCCCCCCCCCCCCCCCCCGAATTACCCGGAAAACAGAAGACACAGGATGAAGCAAGGACTGCTGAAATGCGTTTGGATCATCTCTGGACTTCTGCAACTGCGTGCGCAACGGACTTTTGTAACAAACACTACACCAGCCCCGAACACTGGGTGCGAAAACATTGTCAAATGGAACCCCCTTTTCATGCATAGTAGAGGCCCTTCTAGTAATTGCAATAATCTGCAGTGTCATTCAGACACTCCGTCCCGCTCCCCGACATATACAGACCGATCCCCCTTCTTTGGAATTCAACAAAATTAAACTCATGTAACAATCGCTGCCAAAAATAAACCATGTACCTCTTTAACTTTATTTGGTTAAGTAGAAATGTGATGCTGCTGTTTTAAATTTTGTATTGTATATAAGTTCTTTGATATCCACCAGGAGCATGAGAGTGGCTTAGATAGCGTTAGCTAGAGATCAACTGTGTGGATAAATTAAATGTTTTATAGAGGCCTGCTTATAGTAACCGTCAGAGATGAATTAATTTCTGAATGTATTAATGAAATATTAGGTAAATGTCCCAAACCATAAGATAGAGTAGAGTAGGACATTGCCTTGACCAAGGGTGACCGGGCCACCAAGGATGAACAGGGATCGATAGTGTGATCCACCACGCTTCGCATTCAGGATCAAGAGGATGGGATATAGCCATCTAAGATGGCCACCTGCAAAGGCCCATGGGAATTATGGCCAACCCAGGACTCAGACAGATACAGAGCCCATGTGTATTTGAAACACAGGTAACTAGACCTGATCGAAACCCCCCACTCGTTTGCATTTTAATGGCCCATTTTCCCAGGACAATAGAACTCCAATCAAGCAACCGGTACAGCTCTAGACAGATCGGCGCCACCCCCCTTACTCAGAAAGCCCAACTGCCAAGGTCAATGACCGCTAAGGACCCGCCCAGCCATCAACGCACCCGCCCCTTTATTGGCCAAAATCGAAGACAGTGATCAGAGCCCTATTGAACTATTGGGTCCGAGGTTAGGGACCGCCCCAAAGAGCGTGAAATCCCAGAGGGATGAAGGAGAGCACAGCCATGTGTTCTGTCTCTTTTGGATCTGGCCTGTGCCAACCCAATCGAAAAACTCTTTCACAGAGCCTTGAAATGTTACAACAGGAACACTATTTTCTTGTGTGCGGCAAGTTTGTGGGTGGTAATTATCTTAACTCAATTTTCTCCTCCAGGTCAGAATCTTCTCGTATCCAAGAGTGTGGAGGGAGAAGCTTGACCAGAAATCTTTGCCAATGCTGTTACAACAGCAAGTGCAACTTAGCCCTTTAATCACCACATAACACCTCCCTGAACAGCCTGAGTGAGATTAGGAACTCAGGATAAGTTGGAGAAGCTGAACGTGCAACCCTCTGCTCCACTGGTGCTCGCACATGACTCAAATACACTGGTGAGTTTTGCTGGACTTGCGGGTATCACAGTCAAGATATTTTCAAAACACATTTTCCTGCATCCACTCGTTGCATTCCACTCTGAAAGTCAGTATCACCTCAAGGAGACTTGGTGGGAAACAGGGAAATAACCTAAAAGGCACAAAGCAGGAACAACCTAGTTTCAGTTCAAGCGTGAAAACCACTCTTACCTGCTTCATCACATCTAAAATGAGCTCACAGTAAACTTCATTGATTGCCATGGACAACGTTTGCCTGTCCATGCCTTTAGAGAACAGGCCAGAGCCAATCAGTTCGATGAACTCCCATGCAGAAAGACCACACTGCTTGGCACCGAGATGAGCTCTGTATTCTCCAAACTGCTCTTGCTGCCAATTAACTCCCATCGCTTCAGTTAGTTTCCGGAGGAAGTATTCAACCTAAGCAGCGACAAGAGGAATGTCATATTAGCATAACCTTGCCAACAAAATTTCTAAATTAATGGCTTAATTTAATAGCGAACCAGCATAGACGGGTGGAATAACTGTTTTGACTTACGCAAAAACTCGTTGATCTCCTGTGATGTTGCACACAGCGAAGTCAAGACTGCGAGCAAGTTCCAGATCAACCACTGTTGGGAGAGTGGGGGGGGACATTTGAACCAAGGCAGGGGCAGATTGAGAGGAACGTTAGGGCGGGGGATGTGGTGTGGAAGGAGAAAGGAGCAGCAATGGGGAGATAGCCAGGAAGAGAAGTTAAAGGAGGATAGAGGGAGGGTAAAGAGGGAGGAGGAAATGAGAAGTAGCTAGGAGTTTGTGTGTAGTCGGTTTCTGAATGAACTGTGTCGCAAGAGAGTGGGGGTGCTGGTTGTTCGAATCAGAACTTTGATGATCTCAGAAAATGTAAACAGTCTCAACAATCTGTAAACTTTAATTGTGCCCCAAGATTGTGACGGTCATTTCTGCTGTTTGTATTTGGCATTAACCTCGAACAATATCAAGGGTGGTCAGCTGACTTCCGTGATTACCTGTGTAAATCATCATCTAACATAAATTCATATATGAGGTAAGCTGCACAGAACTGAAGATTTTCTTAACAATGCTCTACTATAAATGAGAGCCTCGTCTGTCAAGAGAAAAGTAGAAAAGAATTTGATGGCAGGAAGTGCTGCGTTAGATATCTTTGAAGGTTCCCTTTGTAACTACATACACCATTGTAAATAAGGAAACGTGATTATGAAAACTATGGTCACAGATGCAGGGACAACCTGTGATATATATGTTGTTGATGTGATTCTTGTTCTTGTTCTGCTTTTTAAATTTATGTGTTATGTAAATTTTGATAGTGTTAAAATTCAAACAAAAATACTTTTTAAAAAAGATGCACATAAGTAAAAGAAGTGCTCAATTGAACTTACTGGAGGTTAATACAAACTACAAAGAGGTTCAGAATTCAGGTTTCTACTCCAATTTCTAAGCTATAAAAGTATCCTATTAATACTGTAGTAATTCTTCCCTGGGTCCCTTCTATGTTTTTTCTAGTCACTGAGTGTCACAAGCATAGCAGTGATGTGTATCAGCTGGGTCACTGTCTGACAAGTTGCTATGGTGAAGGGTCGGTATCTGCAAATCTCTCTTATCCTGCACGTCAGTCCCAACCCAAAATTGCAAAACAAAGGCCTTTATCGGAGTTGGGGCGGCAATCATTCATCCACCAACGTACATTCCAGCACCAAGACAATTAGTCAGAAGCAAGGTTCTCCTGAAAAGTCATCAATAGACAGGAAAGACTCGATGGTTAGGTCAGAGTGGGATCTCTGTCAGTCAGGAAGTTCAATTCCTCACATGTTAACAAGCTGGAATGGGCTTGTAGACACGTAAAGAAGTGCACATCCCTGTCCTTCTCCCCCACCTCCCCACATTCAGGAAGTACATTCAGTAACCCTTTCAAAAGCCTTCCTCCTATTCTTTGAAGGAGGCAAAAAGTAATTAATTTATGCTGTTTCATTTCCCATCCTGCCGCAGGAGTTGTGCCTTCTTTGATCGCAATTTATATTTCATACAACCCAACACTTGGTCCATAGCAATTGCTTTCTAAGAAATAGCTAACCAATTTTTATATTTGTAAAAGAGTAAACATTTTACAATTGAATGTATCAATGAACCTTGAGTGCACTCTCTGAATAAAATTAAACAAATAAAATAAATAATCTGAATAACATTGTCCATTCCATCATTTTGAACACAGCTCCAAAGTACACCCTGTGATCACTCATTTCCACAAAGCAGCAGGTGATACACTGGAGGATCTAGCTCATGAACAGACATTTGGAGCCAAGCTTTTAAAAGGTAGAACTGTAAAAACACTGCACGCACGATTCAACTAAAAGTGAACAAAGTCCCATAGTGAGCGTGTTTAGTTGCGTGTTTCCTGGCACTCGCGGCACCAAGAAACGCATGGATATAAAACGCCACCCGTGCTGGATAAGGGGCTGGTTTAGCACAGCGGGCTAAACAGCTGGCTTGTAATGCAGGTTCAATTCCCGTACCAGTCTCCCTGAACAGGCGCCGGAATGTGACAACCAGGGGCTTTTCCCAGTAACTTCATTGAAGCCTACTTGTGACAATAAGCGATCATTATTATTAAGGGACCTTAGCGGGGAACATGCAGCCAAGGCCTCACATAGCCCCTTTTGTGCACTCAGGTGCTCCACTTGACGGAACTCCTTAGTGCAGCTACAGATTGGGACGCCATTTAAAAAAGGCATCCCGATCTCAGAGGCCTGCAATGCTACGCCTAACACTCCAAGCTCCAATGCACTATGGGAGGGTCCTCGCCACCACGCACCCCCCACCCTACCCCGCACCTCCCCAAACACACGCGCTGGGCACGTCCTGCCCAATCGCCAGCACAGAGAAAATGCTAGCTTGACACATTGGCAGTGCCACCCTGGGTGCCCAGAGCTCCCCATTGTAAATAAACGGGGCAATGCGTGGCCTTGACCGCCCGTTTCCAGTTTAGGCCCCTTATTCAACTGCGAGTTCGGGGATACACCCGGCTAAACACGCTCGCTCGGGGAATTTGTCCCCTTTTGGGACGATCACGCCGCATGTTTCATGCAACATAAATGCATTTCTTGAAAGACTGTATATTAGGCAGAAAACGTCAGCATGAATTTCAAACGAAAAGTCTGCCTAGTTTTCATTGACAAACTGATTTCTTGCTCTCGAGAGTGCAACAAGAAAGATAGAATTGTGCCCCAATAACCCACTTTTCCTCAGTCTGATTTAACTGGTGACCCTAAGGATTATTAAAAACATCAAAATGTAGTTTAGTACATAGTCAGGGCAGACTATAACAGTAAGCGCAACTCCATTTGTGTAAAATGGTGTACAGCACATATACACTTGGGAGGCTACAAGCTCCAAACTAATAAGGTACTGTGTACATATTTGAAATATCTACTGAAATGCATTCCCCACAAAAGTTTCACAAAACTGCATTTTTACATTTGCTTGCTGTTGTAACAATCTGTGCCCAGACGTATTTAAACAACATTTCAAAGGTGGGATCAGTGTAATCCCAGGGCTTTCCATTCGAAATAACCAGCATGAATTTCAAAATTAAGCTTGTGCGTGACAAGAATCACATAAAATTTCTGGTAGTTGGGAAAAATGCAATTGATGCAGAACGCACAGACCTCAGGAGAGCCTTTGACGAGATAAACACTGGAAACCACTATGTCAATCAGTCTCGTGATTAAAAAGTCAACTTATGTGCTAAGGTCTGTGGAGAAGACTGTCTATGTCAGAGTCTAAAATGCTTTCAGTTTTGGTTTTAATTAACAATGACTTTCCATGCTCAAACCAAAATACAGTCCGAGGGATCATAGGTTCGGAAGGCTATCCAAGAGCTTGGCTGAAGAGCTGGGTTTTAAAACAGGGCATAAAAGGAGGAGATGGGGTTGGAGATAGTGGTGCGGTTTAGGGAGGGAATACCATAGTGCAGGGCCTAAAAGGCAAGGCCACTGATGCTGGGGTCATGCACAGAGACCAGATTTTCAAGAGTGGAAAGTTTCCTGGGGATTCAGTGGGCAAGGGAGTTGGGGAGGGATTGTAGAGCTAGAGGAAGTTATAGATAGGAGAGCACTAGAGTAGTCAAATCTGGGGATGATAAAGGGACCTGGGAGTATTTCAGAAGTAGATGGGCAAAGGTAGGAGATAAACAATGTTACTAAAATGAAAGTAGCCAACTTGTGATGGAGAATATATGAGGTCAGAAGCTCAGCTCAAGGTCAAATGGGATGCTGAGGCTGCAAATAGTCTTATTAAACCCAAGGCAATGGGCAAGGATTGAAGGATAGAATGAATGATAAGAGTACACTGCTTTTGACACAGGCCAGAGATGAAGGCTTCAGTATTGCCAGTTTTTTGCTGGGGAAATGGCTTATCCAAGAATGGGTGTCACATCAGTAAGTAATCTGGCAATGGGGCAAGAAAGTTATTGCTGCAGGTCCCATATCATTTTTTTAAATATAGTCTTTATTGTCACAAGTAGGCTTACATTAACACTGCAATGAAGTAACTGTGAAAAGCCCCTAGTTGTCACACTCCGACGCCTGTTTGGGTACACTGGGGGAGAATTCAGAATGTCCAAATTACCGAACAGCACGTTTTTCGGGACTTGTGGGAGGAAACCGGAGCACCCGGAGGAAACCCACGCACACACGGGGAGAACGTTCAGACTCCGCACAGACAGTGACTCAAGCCGAGAATCGAACCTGGTTCCCTGGAGCTGTGAAGCAACAGTGCTAACCACCGTGCTACTGTGCTGCGAATGATCCAATCAAAAGGAGCAAGAGTAAGAAGATCGGGCCAAGGATCCCTGTGGTGCTGCAGAGGTAATGCTGCAGAGAAGCCATTGCTGGACATTCTCTGGCTAGAATAAGATTGGTAAGAATGGCAGCAAGTGAGAACATCCCACGGACTATGATGATGTCAGGGATGTATGGAGGATATGGCTATAATTGTATCAAAGGATGAAGAAGGGTGATGAAGGCTGAGTTCCTGGGTAATATGCCAGGTAAAGGAATATAAGAGGGTAGGTGGCAGCTGCGTGAGTGGATAGGTGGATCAGAGGGAGAGTCAGGAATAGTTTGGGGCCTGGAGGGGTTAGTTGGAGGGTGTCAGTGTTCGTGATTGGGGTGGGGGTGGTGTGTGTGCGTGTGTGTGTGGGGGGGGGGGGGGGGGGGGGGGCGTGACAGATGTGTAGTTATCCAGGAGTCAGACTTGGGATTTTCTATCTAACACTTTCTGAGTAACTATCGAAGTAATTAAGTTGAAGCCGTCCAAAGTCTCTGATTCTAACTCAGAGGAGGAAACATTTTCGGAAGGTCCTGGGGAGCAGGGAATTGTCCACTGGAAGTTCAAACCTCCTGGACATTTCCATGGAGTCAGTGCATTGAGTCTTCCGTCGATTAAAAATTTAAACTGTACCACTACCTTCTGAAAGCAGACAGGGGTTGACAAAAATGCCCGTGTCATTGACATCCCAGAAGATCTTTATTTAAAAAGTCAGTTTTTAGGGCAGCACGGTGGCTCAAGTGGTTAGCACTGCAGTCTCGTGGCACGGAGGTCCCAGGTACGATCCCGGCTCTGGGTCACTGTCCGTGTGGAATGTGCACATTCTCCCCGTATTTGAGCGGGTTTCACCCCCAGAACTCAAAGATGTGCCGGGTAGGTGGATTGAACACGCTAAATTGCCCCTTAATTGGAAAGGTG
Source organism: Scyliorhinus canicula (assembly GCF_902713615.1). Lineage (NCBI taxonomy): Eukaryota > Metazoa > Chordata > Chondrichthyes > Carcharhiniformes > Scyliorhinidae > Scyliorhinus > Scyliorhinus canicula. The sequence goes on along the minus strand of NC_052154.1, from coordinate 169,526,679 downwards.
AATTGGGTACTCCAGTTTTTTGTTAGTAATCATTTTAGGGGCAGCATCGGCCTCTCAGTGTTTCACCTATATGGCCATTTCACCCAGACAATGGGTTTTGACTGGCCGTTTTACTGTGGGCAGCATAGTCAAGTCAAATTCTCACCCTGCCTAACAGCCATAAATATTTCCAGCATGAATTATGAGATCGTGATCAGGAACTGGAACCCTGACTGAGTTTTGCTCTCACGTAACCTACGGTACCGAGGACAAAATGTTAGTAGGAGATTTATGGATCTTACCTCCTCTGGGACTATGATGAGAGGATACACATCTTCTGAGAGGAAATTGAAGATGCACCATACTTTAAAGGTATCATCGTCACTGATCAGTAAATTGTTCCGGTTCAGGTTTTTCTTGACACATAGAGTCCAGCACATCCTATTAAAGTCAGATTTATCAAAGCTGTTTGGCTGAACCTTTAAGGTAGGAAGGAAGGGCAAGGAAGAAAAAGAGAGGAAAAAAGTTACCAGGTGAAAAATATAAAAAAAATTAAAAAACCAATGTGATATTTCTTTACATTTCTAATTTTCAGCAGTCCGAAGGCTTGTTTCTTTATTGAAGTTTTAACTTGGTAACAATTAGGATCTTCCTCCCACCGAGAATTACCCTTTTGAGAGACTGCATTGCATCATTAGAAAAACACCAGGCATTCCTGCACTGCAAATTATTCCACCCTCTAAGGATAATTACTTCTGCGGCACAACCTTCACCATAGAAACCATTGACTGGTTGGTCAAAATAGATTCCAAAAGGTTAATTCTATTCTCTGCCTCTTCAAAGTTCTAACCAAGTGTGAAATGCATGAGAATAATCATTAATGTCTGGACATTTTAGTTGTCCAGTCGATTAAAAGTTTAAACTGTACGATGTTCTCCTGCAGACCCAAATATGTTCACACAACTGCAGCCAGTTATAAAGTTACACAAGCACATTTCAGCTCAGTTGGAAGTCATTTGCTTAATTTTTAAGAAAATAGGTAAGTTGCTGGTTTCTCTCTCTGCATTTGCAAATCATGGCAACGTCATTAAGCTTTTTCAAATGCTGGGAAATTTTAAAACGGATGTATTCCCAATCTGTCTCTCACTCTAAAAGCAATATGCCACCACATATGAAACATTTCTATTCACTGCCTATCATAATAGTTATAATGTGGAGATGCCGGCGTTGGACTGGGGTGAGCACGGTAAGAAGTCTTAGAACACCAGATTAAAGTCCAACAGGTTTGTTTTGAATCACTAGCTTTCGGAGCGCAGCTGCTTCCTCAGGTGAATCCTCACGGGAGAAGGAGCAGTGCTCCGAAAGCTAGTGATTCGAAACAAACCTGTGGAACTTTAATCTGGTGTTGTAAGATGTCTTACTATAATAGTTATCGTCAATCCATCAAGAGTCAGGTTCCCATTGCTAGTCCACTTGAGACCTTCACATTTCTTCTCAGAAAAACTCGAGTGCGAACCGCCAAGATACAATTCAGGCCTCCTTTTCGGCTTAACTGTACCAGCCCATGCAGGCGCCTGGTTAAGATGACATGGAGTTGGGCCAATTTACTCTGCTGCATCTTCATTACTATTCTCTCAGGCTAAGCAGAGCATATGTGTTTGTGTAACCTTGCCAACTTTACACATGGCGACACCTTAATGTGAGGAAACCCCAGAGAAAATTTTGTTTTTACTTAAAACAACTGGAGCAGAGGAACTTTAAATACTTACCTTCAAAATTCAAACTCGAAAACAAACCAATACCAAATGTTTGTATTTGACTGAAATGCTGTGACCCCCCTCCTTCATTTAACTGTCCAGATATCATTCTCTGGACCATCACTGTATGTTCTATGTTCTATCTATAATCTTGGACTTTGCTCATAGTAATTGTCGGCCAAGGCCCAATGGCAGCATTTTCACCTGAATCCGAAGTTTCTGGTTTCAACGGCTACTCTCAGAGATTTGAGCAAACAATCTGACCAACACTCCCTCGCAGTACTGCATTATCACCATCTTTCTTTTTCTTCTGAAAATACCTTAATTTGTTTTTTTAAACATTTTATACATAAAGAAAAACAATACAAAGCAAAAAGTTAATGGGTGAACACCCCCCCCCCCCCCCCATCTCTACCTACCGATACATCAATGACTCGAAAATTGACGCCCCCTCCCCCCACCCCCGGCTTTATGACGGTGACCAACTCTTTAAAGTGAAGAATAAACAATCTCCATACTCTTATGGAACTCTTCAATCGCCTCCTCAAAGTGAACTTAATCTTCTCAAAATACAGAAACTCCATCAGGTCCCCCAGCCACACTGAGGCATAGGGTGGAGAAGCTGACCTCCGCCCCAACAGGACCCGCCTGTGAGAAATCAGCGAGGTGAAGGGCAGCAATGGCAGCAAGGTAGCACAGTGGTTAGCACAATTGAATCCCAGGTTCGATTCCCGGCTGGGTCACTGTCTGTGGTGCGGAGTCTGCACATTCTCCCCGTGTCTGCGTGGGTTTACTCCGAGTGCTCTGGTTTCCTCCCACAGTCCAAAGATGTGCGAGTTAGGTGGATTGGCCATGATAAATTGCCCTAAGTGTCCAAAAAGGTTAAGAGGGGGTTACTGAGTTACGGGGATAGGGTAGATACGTGGGCTTGAGTAGGGTGCTCTTTGTAAAGGCCGGTGCAGACTCGATGGGTCGATGGGCCTCCTTCTGCACTGTAAATTCTATGATTCTATGAAGGCTAAAACATCCGTGCCTGCCCCTGTCTGCATTGGACATGTGGGAATCTTTCAAGTGATAGTTGATTGGGATTCAGGAAATTCACGTTCATGGTCAGAACAGTGGCACAGTGGTTAGCACTGCTGCCTCAAGGCGCCCAGGTCCCAGGTTCGATCCCGGCTCTGGGTCACTGTCCGTGTGGAGTTTGCACATTCTCCCCGTGCCTGCATGGGTTTCACCCCCACAACCCAAACGATGTGCAGGGTAGCTGGACTGGCCATGCTAAATTGCCCCTTAATTGGAAAAAATAAATTGGGTACTCTAAATTTTAAAAACAAAAAGAAAACAAGAATATTCAGCGATTATAAAGTGTTTAGGAAAAATAGGGAAGGATAAAAGGGAGGTGGAGTGGCTGTCCTGATTAGGAACGGCATTGTAGTGCTGGAAATGTGCCTTTTCTCAACAGGGCAAAGAAAATCCATCTAGTTAAAGTAAAGTAGGGAGACAGAGCAGCAAATGGCAGGGAAGCTACAGAGATATACATGAACTACAATATATATTGTATTAGTGGGGGACATTAATTAGCCAAATATCAATCAAAATAACGGTCGAGTAAAAGGAAAGGAAGGGCATGCATTTTTGAGTATCCTAAACTCTGTTCTCAGTCCAAACGGAAGGAGGCATTGCTCGATGTGGTGCTGGGGAACGACGAGGGTTAAGTGACTGTGAGGAGCACTTGGGTCACAGAGATCATCGTATTAAAATGTTTAGATGACCAATGGAGAAGGGCAAAGAACAATCGACATCAGAACGTCTAAATTGGAGGAGGGTTAGCTTCAATGGGATAACAGAGAATCTAGCCGGGATTATATGTAACTCAAGACTAACAGGGAAAACAATAAAGAAACAAAGGAGGAGATGTTTCAGGTACAGGCTGGGTACATAATCAACAAGGGGAAACTGTAGGGGAAACAAAGACAGGGGAGGATAAGAACGATAATGGAGATCCTGTAGATGTAATATATCATGCCGGGATTCACCGGTATCCGGCGGGCGGGCCGTACCTGCGCCAAAGAGTGGCGTGAACCACTCCGGCGTCGGGCTGCCCGGAAGGTGCAGAATCCTCCACACCGTCGGGGGCTAGGCCGGCGCTGGAGTGATTGGCGCTGTGCCAACTGGCGCCGAAGGGCTTCCGTCCCTCAGGAATGGCAGTGTGTTCCCAGAACCGCTGGCGCGATTCCTGCGCATGCGCAGGGGGTTTCTTCTCCACACCGGCCATGGTGGAGCTTTACACAGGCCGGCACGGAGGGAAAGAGTGCCCCCACGGCACAGGCCTGCCCGCAGATCAGTGGGCCATGAACGCGGGCCAGGCCACCGTGAGGGCATCCCCTGGGGCCGATTCCCCCCCCCCCCCGAGGACTCTGCAGGCCGCCCTCAGAGCCAAGTCTCGCCGGTACAGACCTTGTGTAATTCACGCCAGCCGAAAACAGGCGGCCGCTTGGCCCATCGGGGACCGGAGAATCGCCAGGGGGGGCCAACGGCCCCTGACCGGCGCGGCACAATCCCCGCCCCCACCAAAAAACCGGCGCTGGAGAATTCAGCAGCTGGCGTCGGAGCGGCAGGGCAGGATTCATGCCGCCCCCCGGCGATTCTCCTACCCGGCGGCGGGGGTCGGAGAATCCCGCCCCTGGACGTATGGAAGGCAATTGATAAGATGCCATACAGAAGGTTAATACACAAAGTTAGATCACGTGGGCTTAGGGATAATTTATTAGCTTGGATAGAAGACTGGCTGACGGACAGGTAACAGAGAGTCGGGATGAATGGGTCTTTTTCTGGATGGCAACTAATGGGATGCCATAGGATCGATTCTTGGGCCCCAACTATAGATATTCTTTTTAATTTAGAGTGCCCAATTCATTTTTTCAATTAAGGGGCAATTTAGCGTGGCCAATCCACCTATCCTGCACATCTTTGGGTTGCGGAGGCGAAACCCACGCAAACATGGGGAGAATGTGCAAACTCCACATGGACAGTGACCCAGAGCCGGGATCAAACCTGGGACCTCGGCGCCGTGAGGCAGCAGTGCTAACCACTGCACCCCGTGCTGCCGAGGGCCCCAACTATATTAATGACTTGGATATAGGTATAGAAAGTTCGATAGCCAAATTTGCAGATGACACTAAAATAGGTGGGACAGTAAGTCACAATGAGGAAATAAGAACCTTACAAATGGATATAGGTGAGTGGGCCAAAATGTGACAGATGGAGTTTAACGTAGAGATCTGTGAGGTCATCCATTTTGGTCAGAAAAATGGAAAGACAACTTATTATCTAAATGGGAGAGACTTCGGGATGCTCTGGTACAGAGGGATCTGGGTGTCCTCGTGCACGACTCACAGAAAATTAGCATGCAGATACAGCAGGTAATAAAGAAAGTGGAATGGAATGTTGGCATTTATAGCTAAAGGAGTATAAAGGTAAGGAAGTGTTGTTGCAACTGCACAAGGCATTGGTGAGACTGCACCTGGAGTATTGTGAACAGTTTTGGTCCCATTATTTGAGGGAAGATGTAATGGCATTTGAGGCAGTCCAGAGGAGGTTCACTAGATTGATTCCAGAGATCAGGGGGGCGATTCTCCAAAATGGAGCCCAAGTGTTCGCGCCGTCGTGAACGCTGTCATGTTTCACGACGGCGCGAACCGAGCCCGGGTACGACCTATCCTGTCCCCCACAGGGGGCCAGCACGGCGCTGGAGCGGTTCCCGCCGCTCCAGCCTCCCTTCCCGGCGGCAAACGGGCACCGCGCTAACTCGCACATGCGCAGTTGGGCCACGTCAACCTGCGCATGCGCGGGGAACTTCTTCTGCGTGCCAGCCCCGGAGCAACATGGCGTCGTGTTCAGGTGCCGGCCGCGCAACAAGGTAGGCCGGGGGGGGGGAGGGGCTGGCCCGCTGATCGGTGGGCCCCGATCGCGGGCCAGACCCCATTGGAGGGCCCCCCCCCGGGACGGAGCCCCCCTCACTCCCCCCCACAGGCTGCCCCCCGGCCCATCACACAGAGTTCCCGCCAGCAGCGACCAGGGGTGAACAGTGCCAGCAGGACTCTGTCGTATCCACGCGGCCGTTCGGCCCATCCGGGCCAGAGAATCAGCGGACCCGCCGATTCCAGCGGCCCATGGCCAGCGCAGCATCAAACGCACCGGTGCAAATGCCGCCGATTCTCCGCACTTCAGAGAATCGCACGCCGACGTTGGGGCATCGTGGCGCGGTGGCGGCGATTCTCCAGCCCGGCGCGGAGCTGGGAGAATCGCCCCCCCAGGGATTTGTCTTATGAAAAGAGATTGAGCAGTATAGATCTATACTCTCAAGAGTTTAGAAGAATGAGGGAAGATCAAATTGAGATATATAAGATGGTAAAAGGTATGGATAAAGTAGACATGGAGCATGGATAAAGTAGACATGGGGTATTCCTGAACGAGAGGTCATAGTCTTAGGATATGGGTTGGAAATTTAAAACAGAGATGAGTAGAAACTACTTCTCTCAAAGGAACGTGAATCTGTGGAATTCATTACCCTGGAGTGTGGTGGATACTGGGACAGTGAGTAAATTTAAGGAGGAGTTGGACAGATTTTAAATTAGTCATGATTCGAAGGGTTACATAGAACAGGCAGGATGGTTAAGTTGAGGCCAGGATGAGATCAGCCATGATCGTATTGACAGTGGAGCAGACTCGAGAGGCTAAACTGTCTACTCCTGTTCCTAGTTCTTATGTTCTAAGAAAGAACTATTCTGTCTAATTCTACTTCCAGCTTGTGGTCTGAAGCCCTGTGGGTATAATAATAGTAATCTTTATTAACGTCACAAGTAGACTGACATTGAAACTGCAATGAAGTTACTGTGAAAATCCCCATAACAGCACCTCAAGCACAAATTTGGTGTTCTTGATTAATAAGGGGCTATGGGGAAGGAGAATGGGGTTGAGGAACATATCCACCATGATCGAATGGCAGAGCAGACTCGATGGGCCGAATGTTCGAATTCTGCTCCTATGTCTTATGGATAGAGAATATTAAATTGTGTTTATGATGCATGCTCGGTAAATTCCAAAAAAAAAGAACCAAACTAAATACACTAAGTTAAGAGAAATGAAGAGGAAAATGAACATGGCAAAGAGAGAATATGAGATATAAAGGCAGTGAACATAAAAGAGAAACCAAAAATCTCTACCAGTATGTCAACAGTGAGCGGGCAGCAAGAGGTGGAATGGGACCTATCAGGAACGATGAGGGTGATACAGAGGGTGCTTAGAGGGAAAGGACAGGGCTACAATATTTAATGCCTACTTTGTATCGGTATTTACTAAGGAAGGGAATGTTGACCAAATAGCAATAGAAGCAGGGAAGCTGGAGGTAACGGACGGGGTGAAAATTGATAGCCAGGATGTACCAGAAAGGCTGGCTATGCATTGAGTGGGTATACTGCCTGGTTTGGATAGCCTGCATCCAAGGATACTAAAGGAGGTGAAAGTGGAGATTGTGGACGCGCTTGTCATAATCTTCCCTGGATGTAGGGGAGGTGCCAGAGAGCAGCGAATGTGACACCCTTTTTCAACAAAGGCTGTAAGGGCAGCCCTGGCAACTACAGGCCAGTCAATTAAACATCGGAGGCGGGAAAGATTTTAGAAACAATAATCAGGGAGGGAGGGCGGACAACCAACCAAAAAGCAGAGAGGCCACCAGGCCAGATATCCAGGCAGCAACAGCCAGGCAGCCAGCCTGGAGCACACGTGGTCGTCGAGAGTCGAGGCCCGACCACCGAGTGAGAGCCGTCAGGAGGTGAAGAAGGCCAGGCATGTGCTGACATAGTGTTTCGAGGAATTGGGAGCAGCAGCCAGCAGGAGCGGGGTGACTAGAATCATAGAATCATAAAAGTTTACAGTGCAGAAGGAGGCCATTCGACCCATTAAGTCTGCACCGGCTCTTGGAAATAGCATCCCCCTTAAGCCCACCCCTGTAACCCAGTAACCCCACCTAACCTTTTTGGACAATAAAGGCATGGTCAATTTAGCATGGCCAAACCACCTAACCTGCACATCTTTGGACTGTGGGAGGAAACCGGAGCATCCGGAGGAAACCCACGTAGACACGGGGAGAATGTGCAGACTCCGCACAGTGACCCAAGCGGGGAATCGAACCTGGGACCCTGGAGCTGCCCCAAGACCAGACTAGAGCCAGAGGTAAGCCAGGCAGGGTTGAGAGTGAGACGGCTGAGCAACAATCGGACCGGGCGGCAAGGATGAGAGATCGCACAGGCCAGGCTAGATAGCCAGCAGCAGCAACCAGGCAGCCAGCCAGGAGCACACGTGGTCGTCAAAGGTCAAGGCTCGAGGCTCGCGTACCCGAGTGAGAGCAGACGGGTGAGCAGAGATGTTATTGGGGGAGGGGTTTTTAAAAAAATGTTTTTATGCTCCATTTTCAAATTTTCCTTCAAAATGTACACCCCACCAACAAGCGGTAACAAATACAAAGTCAATACCCTTAGCAACAACAACGATCCCATCCTCCCACCACCCCACCCAACGGCCCACCTGCCAATATGTGCATTAAATAAAACAAACCCTCCCACGGTGAGAAAAAAACAAAGGCGAAAAAGAGAAAGGAGTCCGGAATCGGCCATGGTCACCATTAACCTATAGAGATCCCCCCCACGACACTCAATGCCATCCAGCCTCTGAAAGAGTACCGTAAATGACACCCAAGAGTTGTAAACCACCCCCCCCCCCCCAACTTCCTCTTGTAAAACCCCTCCCCCCCAACCTCGGCTCCTTCCCCCCATCTTTCCACCCCGGCTAGACCACTTGGACCCTGTTCTGCCAGGCTCCGATGGCCACAGCCCCTCCCCCCACCTCACCCCCGTTCACTGGCCGGCTTAAACCGGCCAGCGTGGAGACCCCCGCTCAGGTCTCTTTCCCCCTTGCCCGGCCCCAGGAACAACCCAAAAGTCCCCTTTAGCACACAAGCCCCGCACACACCCACACCCCAAAGAACCCTCATTCCGACTGAAAGTCCCATTTCTTCTCCTGTCCAAATATATACAACGTTGGCTCCTATAGCCCATACACCAGCACGCAGTGAAACAAAAAGGAAAAAATACAGTCATGAGGCTACATCGGTACATGACCATTTCTCAAATCTGCCACAGTCCTGCCTTCGCAAACCTCTCCGCTGCTTTCGCCATCTCAAAATAAAAGTCCTTGAACTTGTAGGTCACCCTCAGCTTCGCTGGATATACAATGCCACACTGCACCCTGCTAACATACAGTGCCCTCTTCACCCGGTTGAAGGCAGCCCGCCTCCTCGCCAGCTCCACCGTAAGTCCTGGTACACGCGTATCAGCTCCAGCCCACTGCACCACCCGCTCCTGCTTGGCCCAGCACAGGATCTTCTCCTTCATACTGTACCTACGGAAGCACAGAGTTACTACTCTTGGCGGCTCACTCACCTTTGGTACAGGCCTCTCCGACCGATTAGCCCGATCCAGTTCATATCGGGAGGGATCCTCCCCCTCCCCCAATAGCTTCGCCAACATCGCAGCAAAATACTCAGTCGACCTCGGCCCTTCAACTCCTTCGGGCAGCCCCACAATCCTCAAATTCTGTCGCCTGGATCTGTTTTCCAGATCTTCCATTTTGCCTCGCAGATCCTTGTTGATCTCTATCACCTTCCGCATCTCCTTCCCCATTGAGGTAAGTTGATCACTGTGCTGCAGTATCATAGAATTTACAGTGCAGAAGGAGGCCCATCGAGTCTGCACCGGCTCTTTTGAAAGAGCACTCTACCCAAGCCACATCTCCACCCTATCCCTGTAACCCAGTAACCCCAGCCAACACTGAAGGTAATTTTGGACAGTAAGGGCAATTTATTATGGCCAATCCACCTAGCCTGCACATCTTTGGACTGTGGGAGGAAACCGGAGCACCCGGAGGAAACCCACGCACACACGGGGAGAACGTGCAGACTCCACACAGTGACCCAAGCTGGGAATCGAACCTGGGACCCTGGAGCTGTGAAGCAATTGTGCTAACCACCATGCTACCGTGCTACCCCAATGTAATGTCTCTTCCACTTCCTTCAGCACCTCGCCTTGCTCCCGCACCTCCGCCACTGCGCTCGCCACCGCCGACCTCACCGAGGTAATCACCTCCTCCACCAGCGCTTTCAAAACCACCCCATCTCCTTCCTCATTGCCTCCATGTGTTTTGTGAACTGCATTTCGACTTCCACGGCCATCACCTTAGTTATTTCTTCAGCCGTAAGCAATGCGGCCTCCCCTGGTGCTCCAGCCTCCATTTTCTTTACTGACCCCGCGGTGACCTTTCCACTCCCCGACGGACTTTCAGCCGCTTTCTTCACGTCCGTTTTTTGTTGATCTTCGACATTTCCTCCCCCTGTGCTGTCTCCCGACTTTTGCTGCCTCTGCTGCCCTTAGGACCGGGCATTCGGGGGGTGGGGTTTAATGTCATCAGGGGACAGGGCTCAACATTTGGCCCCAGAAAGCGGGAGAGCGTGGGGCCCCCAAAGGTCCGCCTCTGGGTCTTCTCCATAAGGGCAATGTTTGTTTTACAGTTTTTATGACATATAAATGATTTGGATATTAAAATGCAAAGTAGAATTTCAAAATTTGTCACACCTCTAAGTTTGGTGTAATTGGCAAAGTGTGAGGATGTGATACAAGTCATCCGTAACAAGATACATATAGTAAGAAGTCTTACAAACCAGGTTAAAGTCCAACAGGTTTGTTTCTTACTTCTTACTGTGCCCACCCAAGTCCAACGCCGGCATCTTCACATCAAAGATACATATAGGTTAGTTGAAGATGGCAGATGTAATTCAATTCCAAGAGAAAACGGAGGTGATGCATTTTGACAGCAAGGATATGGGGGGGGCGATTCTCCAAAATGGAGACAAAGTGTTTGCGCCGTCGTGAACGCCGTCACATTTCACGACGGCGCGAAACGGGCATGGGGACGACCGATTCTGTCCCCCACAGACGGCCAGCACAGGGCTGGAATGGTTCATGCCGCCCCAGCCCCCCTTCCCGGCGCTAAATGGGCGCCGTGCCAACCTGCGCATGCGCGGGGGACTTCTTCAGCGCGCCAGCCCCGACGCAACATGGCGTGGGGATTCAGGGGCCGGACGCGCAACAAAGTAGGCCCGAGGGGGGAGAGGCCGGCCCGCCGATCGGTGGGCCCCGATCGCAGGCCAGACCCCATCGGAGGCCCCCCCCGGTGAAGGAGCGTTTTCCCCCACCCCGCGGGGCACCCCCGACCCTTTGCGCAGAGTTCCCGCCGGCAGCGACCAGGGGTGAACAGCGCCGGCGGGGGACTGTCCTATCCGCGCGGCCGCTTGGCCCATTCGGGCCGGAGAATCGGCGGCCACGTCAAACGCGCCGGCGCAAATGGCGCCGATTCTCCGCACCTCGGAGAACAGCACGCCGGCGTCGAGGTGTCGTGGCGCGGTTGCGGCGATTCTCCGGCCCGGCACGGGACTCAGAGAATCGCCCTCACGGAGAGGCAATATAGACTAAATGGTACAATTCTAAAGAGTGAGAATGGTCAGATAGACCCAGGGGCCATATTCATAGATCTTTGAAGTTGGTAGGACACATTGTAAGAATGGCTGCCAAAGCCTTTACAATCTTGGGCTTCATAAAAAGAAGTGCAATACAAAAGCAGGGTAGTTATGCTGAATCTTTATGGAACTCCGGTTAGGCCACAACTTGAGCAGAGCGTCAAGTTCTGGTCACTACAATTTACGAAGGGTGCGAGTGTCCTCGAGCGTATGCAGAGGGGGTTTGACAAAACAGCTACCAAGGGTGAACGGTGCCGGCGGGAACTCTGCGCGAACAGTCGGGGGGGGGGGGGGGGGGGGCAGCTCCTTCACCCCGGGGGGGGTCCTCCGATGGGGTCTGGCCCACGATCGGGGCCCACTGATTGACGAGCCGGCCTCTCCCCTGCCCCCCCGGGCCTACTTTCTGGTGCGGCCGGCCCCAGAACACCGACGCCATGTTGAGTCAGGGACAGCACGCTAAAGAAGTCCCCCGCGCATTCGCAGGTTGGCGTGGCGCCAAAAGGAGGCTGGAGCGGCGTGAACCACTCCAACGCCGTGCTGGCCCCCTGTGGGGGACAGAACAGGTCATACCTGGGCCCATTCACGACGGCGTGAACACTTGGGCTGCATATTGGAGAATCGCCCCCTTGTTTTTTTACGAAGTGGTAATGACCTGGAACACCTCCCTTACTAGAGAAGTGAAAACAGCTGTTCAATGCTTTCAAAAGGAAATTGGATGGCACTTAGTGGGGAATGGGACTGACTGGATTGCTCTACAGAATTTGGACATGATGGGCCAAATGGCCTCCTCCTGTGCTATAATACCTCCATAATCTCTTCATAAAATCTAAATTACCCCCCTAACTGAAAATCATTTTCCTCAGAGATATTGTGGATGCGATATATCAGACTCGTCGTGCCCGACTTGGTGTCCGGACGTAGCTGTTGAATCTCGTGAGAAGCCCCTTTCAAAATGGCGGCCCAATCTCTGAGGAATCGGTCTCATCGGCTGGTTCAGCTCCCCACTGCTAAAACAATTTCTAAGGCCCAAAAAATAACGTGTGGCGCGATTTGATGGGAACATTTCTAAGTGTCATTTTGGGCGCGATTGGCGGGATGCTGTGTTGGCGAGATCACGGCCCGTATTTAACGGCACTTAGTACCGGAAATGAGCCACCATGAGCTTCTCGCCGTTACTGGCTGTCTTACCCTCTGCGTCACCAGCTGGCGCCTCAGTATCTCGCCACTGACAAGGGGGGGCTGCTTTGAAACGCTCCTTCACCACTCACTCCCAGTCAACACACAAGCATGGCAATGCGTAGACCTGCTCTTTGCTTTGGGGTTGCTGACCTGGCCAGGCTTCCCGATGCAATGGATGCGAGGGGAGAGATCCTGTTCCCCGAGGGGGTCCAAGGGCCAGAAAGGGAGGTTGGCCTGTGCCCCTTCGCCCACATAAATTGTCTCGGCGGGTGACATTAGTGGACTGGCTTTGGGGGCACAATCTGGTCAGAACCACACTCTGGCTGATGCAGATGAGGTGGAGGCAGGAACATCCCAGAGAGTCAGCAGTCGGAGGTCTGCTCGATCCCAGGACTCAGCTGAGACCCAGTCAGATGGCGAGTCTCCAGACAAGGTTATCCCAGAGCTGATGAAGATGCTGGGACATGGCCATGAGATTCAGGAGAGGATGTCAGTGCACTCCGGCGGGTGCAGAGCCAATTGGAGGAGTTGCAAAGGCTACAGGCACAGGAGTTGATGCCGGCAATGTGTGGCACCGAGGCCAACATTGCTAGGGTAGCAACTGCAGTGGAAACCTACAGCACGAGGTCAGCACCTTGAGCGTTGGTGCCCAAGGCATGGCTCAGTCTGAGGCCATGTCCCAATCGCTGAGGGACATGTCGTATATGTGGACAACGGGGAGACGCCGGGACCAGCAGAGCTGGATAACGCCGCGGCCTCTCCAGCTTGCTCCAGCTGCCTCTCCGTCCCGTAGAGACCTTCCTTGGGGGGGTGGGGGGGGGGGGGGGGGGGGGGGGGAGAGCGCTGGAGGCAAACCCGGGGCATACCATCAAGGAGACGACGGCGGTCTCCAGGCTTCCCGAATCTCCCCCCCCCACCCTCCTAACACTGTCAATGTGCATGATAGGGAAGCAGTGGTCACTCACAAGTTGAACATACAGGGAGTAGAACCCCTTCCTTTTAATGAAGGTCACTCCCTGATGCCCCGATATGCGCAAGGCGACATTGTGCAATCTAATAACCCCTGGATCTGGGGCATCCTGGGGATGGTGGAGAATCCTGCTGCCCAGGCATCTTAATGGGCTTGATCCAGATCCAACGTTGAGATAATAAACTGCCAGGTATAGAGGGCATCTATGACCTCATGGATGCACTTGTGGGCTGTAGCGTGGGAAATGCTGCACATGTCCCGACTCAAACCCTGGAATGAATTGGTGGCATAAAGGTTCAGAGTTGCGGTAACCTTCAAGGTCACTGGGAGCGGGCATCATTAACCATTAAAGACCAAGGACCCATGCTGGTACATGTACACACAAATGCGCACACACGTGCACACACACACACACGTACACACACACACAGGTGCACACACACAGGTGCACACACACACGTGCACACACACACATGCACAAACACACACACGTGCACACACACACGCACGCACACACACACATGTGCACGCACGCACACACACACATGCAGCAGGGTAGCATGGTGGTTAGCATAAATGCTTCACAGCTCCAGGGTCCCAGGTTCGATTCCCGGCTGGGTCACTGTCTGTGTGGAGTCTGCACGTCCTCCCACTGTGTGCGTGGGTTTCCTCCGGGTGCTCCGGTTTCCTCCCACAGTCCAAAGATGTGCGGGTTAGGTGGATTGGCCATGTTAAATTGCCCGTAGTGTCCTAATAAAAGTAAGGTTAAGGGGGGGTTGTTGGGTTACGGGTATAGGGTGGATACGTGGGTTTGAGGAGGGTGATCATGGCTCGGCACAACATTGAGGGCCGAAGGGCCTGTTCTGTGCTGTACTGTTCTATGTTCTATGTACACACACGTGCACACACACACGCACGTGCACACACCACACATGCACACACAAACACGTGCACACACACACACGTGCACACACACACACACGTACACACACACGTACACACACACACATGTGCACGCGTACACACAGGTGCTCATGTACACAAACATGTGCACACACACACGTGCACACACATGTGCGCGCACACACGCACGTGCACACACACAGACACACGCACGTGCACACACACAGACACACACGCACATGCACACACACAGACACACACATGTACACACAGACACACATGTGCACACACACAGACACACATGTGCACACACACACATGTGCACACACACGTGCACACACACACATGTGCACACACACACACATGTGCACACACACATGCGCGCGCACACACCCACACACACACGTGCACATGCACATGTGCACACACACACACATGTGAACACACACACATGTGCATACACACACACATGTGCACACACACGTGCACGCACGCACAGATGTGCACACACCCACACACATGTGCGCACGCACACACGTGCACACACACACATGTGCACACATACATGTGCACACACACCTGCGCACACACATACACGTGCGTGCATGCACACACACACATGCGTGCACACACACATGTGCACACACGTATACACATGCAGACACACACATACAAACGCGCACACATGTACACACACACATGTCCACACACATCCACACGTACACACCCACACGTACACACACATACATACACACACACATACAGACATGCACACATACACATACACACACACACACGCACACATACACACACGCACACATACACACACGCACACATACACACACATGCACACACACGTGTACACACACGTACACACACACAAACACATACACACAGAGACGTACACACACACATACATGCACACATACAAGTACACACACACACACGTACACACACACACACATACACACACACAGACGTACACATACACGCACAAACACACACACACATACACACACACAGACAGTCACACGTACACATATACACATACACGTGCATGCACACATGTACACTACACAAACGTACACACACACACATACATATGCGCACACACGTACATGAGAAAGAGAGTGGAAACCACCTCTCCTTCTCCAGCACTGGCAGCGCCTCATTCCAACGACTCCCCCAGGTCAGAGAGTCAAGAGGAGTCTCCCTCTCCCCCTCCCCCTCCCGCGCACCCCCCCTCTCCCCCCCCCCCCCACACCACACCTCCACAAACATAGACCAAACACAAAACAAAAAGGAAGCAAGGAATACGACCTGCACAGCAGCTGTAGTTGATCCTGTTATGGGCATCCACAATTTTAATGATTGCTGGAAGGCCTCACGGACTGTAAGCCCCTTCAGCCGCTGAGCACTGGGGTACCCTCTGGTGTCCTCGAGTTCTGCATGCCAGAAAATGGAAGTGGTTACTCACCTCCTCAGATCCCCTCAGCAGCCATTTGCGCCAGCTTCACGTTTTTAAAAAGGGCTACTAAATGACGCCCATGTGATTTCTTGCTCAGGAGCTGGTTATGTCCCAGGAGGCCGTTACATTCAACTTCAACCTCGCTAACGAGATGGAAATCGGTGCCATATTTGGGCGTGATCGGGAACTCGCCACCGGGAGCGGGCCAGTTAGGTGACAAACTGATTCGCACCCAACGCAGTTCTCGATTCTGGCCTTTTCCGCTACTTCATGGACAGCCCAGATCCGCGCTGGGCATAACACGGTGGTTAAATCGCATCCCATGTACGGGTGAATACCCAGTGTGGATCCTCACCCAAAAAGCCAGCGGGAAACGAGCCACCAAACTTGCCCGAAATGACACTTGTGGCGGGCGTGCTGGGCTTTTCGGCCGCGTCCTGCACAAGATCGCCATGGGAGGGACGGGGACCATGTAAAAGTCCGTTGACCTCAGTGGGAATTTCCAGTCGCCACACGGATACGGCCAAAAAATCCCGCCCTTAGAAATTGTTTGGTTGAAATCCGCCCCCTGAAATTTCTCTTTCAAAAGACAACCGCAAATTCACGTTGCCCACGTCGACAGTTTCTTCTGGAAAGCGGTGACTCTTTGTGCAATGCAATACGTCCTGGCATCTGACCTAACTTCTTCTAATTCTGGCTTTCAACATAACTTTGTGATTGATTTGATATGCAGACTTACATAGAATTCTCAGAATTTGCATAAGCATTCTCTCTTTAGTTTAGCTGATTCGATCAAAGTGGATTGTAACCAATCTTTGCAACATTTTAAGATAATCATCACTCTAGTATTTCTTAAAAGTAAATAAATCTTGGGCGAAATTCTCCCCTACCTGGCGGGGCGGGAGGTCCCGGTGTAGCGGAGTGGCGCCAACTACTCCGGCGTCGGGCCTCCCCAAAGGTGCGGAATTCTCCGCACCTTTAGGGGCTAGGCCCGCGCCGGAGTGGCTCCCGCTCCACCGATGGAGCCAAAACTGGCACCAACGGCCTTTGGCGCTTCGCCGCCCGGCGTCAGGGCTGGCCGAAAGACCTTCGCCGGTCCGCGCATGCGCCGGAGCGTCAGCGGCCGCTGACATCACCACCGGCGCATGCGCGGTGGAGGGGGGTCTCTTCCACCGCCATGGTGGACCCACCCCCCCCCTCCCCCGAATCAAAATTCTTTCTTATTTTTAAAGAGTTCAACCCCCTACTCCTCTACACTTTCCTTTCTGAATCCTTCCAAGCTCAAAATACAGACTCCTGCACACAGCTTCCCAAAATCCGAACCACGGCGGCACAGTAACACAGTGGTTAGCACTGTTGCTTCACAACGCCAGGGTCCTAGGTTCAATTCCCGGCTTGGGTCACTGTCTGTGCGGAGTCTGCACGTTCTCCCCGTGTCTAGGTTGGGTTTCCTCCGGGTGCTCCGGTTTCTACCCACGAGTCCCAAAAGACGTGCTGTTAGGTAATTTGGACATTCTGAATTCTCCCTCGGTGTACCAGGGGCTTTTCATAGTAACTTCATTGCAGTGTTAATGTAAGTCTACTTGTGACAATAAAGATTATTATTATGTCAAAGTCAAGACTTGTTACGACAGTCTCCTACCTTAAGTCATTATTTTCTGAGGCAACAGATTTTTAAATGTTAATCTTCCTTTCTCTTAGTCTTCAATTTACAAAGTCAAAATTGGAATCACCTAATCAATTACTTCCTTTACCCCTCTTTTTACATAGCACATAGAACATACAGTGCAGAAGGAGGCCATTCGGCCCATCGAGTCTGCACCAACCCACTTAAGCCCTCACTTCCACCCTATCCCCGTAACGCAATAAACCCGCCGAACCTTTTTGGTCACAAATAGTGCTGCCCCTATCCTGTTCCTTTCAATCACAATTGCCTTTTTCGTGGTACGACCATAGATTTTGAATCAAATTCCTCCATTTAAAAAAAAATATTGAAATGTTGCTTAACTCCCAGAAAGATACCTATACTCTGTCCTTCAAGGTTAATAGCATATTATAATGTCTTACTTATTTTTAAATGGATCATAATTAAAGTGCCCCATCAAATTGGGGTAGCCTGATGGTTAAATATTTGTGTTTAATGAGTTTGGCAAATACAATGCTACGCAGCAATTAATAACAAATGCACATTTTACAACGCCCATTTATGCTTCATTAATGCAGTGTAATTCTTGGTGCCAAAGGCACATGACAGAAACTTTAGACAAATCATTTAGTGCATGATGAAAGAAGTACACTATTTAGATCATTGAGAAAATGATGCAAGGATGACAAGTTAATAAATTACTGTGTTTATTACATTTTTAAGTTTGAAGTTTCGATAACTGAACATTATATAATTTCAGTATTTTATCAATTTTTTTTAAAAGTAGATACCTATGTCTTTTCGTCCAAGTTTAAAATATTAAATGCACTTGCTTGCTCTCTCAAATACAAATGGCTTGTTTATCTAAGGGAGCATAAACTGGCTGCCCTTTAACAAGGCATTCCTTGTTTGTGTAGGGCAATTATGGAGAGCTGCCCAAATCTATGGCTTCAGCTGGGTGTGTGGTAGCAAAGGGAAAAATGTGTTTCCTGCACATTACAAAAAAGTACAGAAATATTCTTGTGGTCATTACACAAACAACTAAGAAAAAAGCAGTGTGCAGAATCAGAATGCGAATCAGGGGAGGGGAGGGGAAGTTGCACAATCTCCAAATAAGTGTGTTACTCCCTTGAAACTCATTGTGGTATTTTCAATTGTGAGAATTAAAATGGAGGAAGAAGCATTTTTTTTTAAGAAATCTGCTTCCGCTGTTTTCATTTTTAAAAAAAATATGATCAGGATGACATTTTGATGAAAGGACATCGACCTAAAGATTAACTCATTCTTTCACCACAGACGTTGTCTGTCCTGCTGTATTTCCAGCATTTGTATTTATTTCAGGTTTTCAACATCCACTGTGTTTTGCTTTTATACCACAATTATTACAGCAAGGAAATTATTAAATAGAATCTTTTTGGAATTCAACCAAGTGCTGAGATTGACAAAGTGAAGCAATTTTTTTCCATGGCATTGGCTATATTACTTCTGCCCTGTTATGTATAGGGTTCAAAAATCAGGTTCATTCACAGAAAGAAAGAGCTTACACTTAAGGCGTGCTTTTGTTTTATTACTTTATCAGAGTTACAAAGCCAGAGCGCAGAGTGTGGCCAGGGGCAAACCCCTAATCCAGCTCCTTGCCTGCTCCAAAAAACAATTCAAATTGAATCCATTTCATGGTCCCAACAAGAGACTCATACCAGATCCAGGCATAACACCTGACCTCATGCTCATCTTAGCGATGCATCCCAACATGCTTGACAGCAATGAAGTACTTCTTGATGTGAGGGAACATTTGGCCATGGGGGAAAAGGAGGCTCCCAATTTGTACATAGTAAGGTCCCATCAACAGCAATGAAGTAAACAACCAGCTAATCTCTTTTTATTGATGTTCTTTTACAGCTAACTATCGGCCAGGTTACCAGCTCTTTGGCAAACACATCCGCCCTTGTACAGTTGCCATCCCCGGGACGGCTGGTAGTAGCTCGGAATCAGTTATCAATTTCCCAGTGGCCTCAGAAAGCATTCCAAGAAATTTTAAAATGCTGGTTTAACCGATCAGTATTTCTGAACCACAGCTGAATCAAAATCAGCAATTTCCAATCAAATTCAAATCTTAACCGGGACAAAATAGCCAGAGGGAGCTGAGATGTCTCCGAAGGATGCAGCCCTGCTTTGAGCTTCAGTCTGCTGGCTCACACCCGAAGCCACCGTGCATTCTCAGGTAAGAAATACTCTTAAATTGAAAAGGAAACACAGCCCCTCAAATAGGAATGGATTAATGGGCAGTAAAATGTTAAGTCTGATTAACATATCTGTTAATAGTGATAGACAAGTGGGAGAGAGAAATCTCTGCAGTATTCCTGAACTTCTGTCACAGAACTGTTACAGCACAGGAGGAGAACATTTGGCCATTAAATCTTCATCGGCTCTCCATATGAGCATAATGCCTTTTCCCCATATCCTTGCACATTTATTCAACAATCATCCCAATACCGTCCTGGATACCTTGATTGAACCTGCCTCATCTCACTTCCAGGCAGTGCGTCCTGCTGACTACGTGGCTGGGATTCTCCCACCCCTCGCCGGGCGGCAGTGGGATTCCTGCTACGCTGGTCGGAGGCCGTTGACAGCACCCTCCCCCCCCCCGACGATTCTCCGGGCCCCGATGGGCCGAGTGGCCGTTCATTTTTGGCCAGTCCCGCTGACGTTAATTACTCACCTCACGCACGGTGGGACCTGGCAGGTGAGTATGCAGGGGCGGTCCTCGGGAGGGGCACGGGGAGATCTGACCCTGGGAAGGGGCCCCCAGTGTGGCCTGGCCCGCTATCAGGTGCCCACCGATCTGCGGGCAGGCTTGTTCCATGGGGGCACTTCTTTCTTCCTCGCTGGGCCACGCCATATTGCCCGGGGGCCGGCACCGAGAAGAGAACCCCCTGCGCATGCACGAACTCGCGCCGGCCCTTCGGCGCCTTCCTCACCTTGGGGGGCCGCTGACGCCGGAGTAGTTGCCGCCGGTTTTCCTGCCGCCGTGGGGACTTAGTCCCCAAAAGGGAGAATCCCGGCCCATGTCTTCCTTTTATGGGCGGTACGGTAGCACAGTGGTTAGCACTGTGGTTTCATAGTGCCGCCCATAAAAGAGATCTCCAGGTTCAATTGGGTCACTGTCTGTGCAGAATCTGCTCATTCTCCACGTGTCTGTGTGGGTTTCCTCCGGGTGCTCCGGTTTCCTCCCACAAGTCCCGAAAGACGTGCTTGTTAGGTGAATTGGACATTCTGAATTCTCCCTCCATGTACTCGCATGGGCGCCTGAGTGTGACGACTAGGGGATTTTCACAGTAACTTTGCAGTGTTAATGTAAGCCTACTTGTGACACTAATAAAGATTATTATGATAGGGATCGATCTGGGCCATGTGTAGCTGGTGAGTGAACTTAGTCAAGTGCAGCAATGAGGAAAAGAACAGTGAGTAGAACGTAGTATCTAGGGGGAAAATGCTGGAAAATCTCAGCAAGTCTGGCAGCATCTGTAGGGAGAGATAAGAGCTAATGTTTTGAGTCCAATGACTCTTTGTCAAAGCTCAAAGACAGAGAGAGTGGGAAATATTTATACTGTGGAGTGAGAATGAAAGATGAGTCATAGCCACAGAAACCCAGGGAAACTGGGTGCTAATAGCCACAGATACCAAGGAGAAAGAGTGCTAATGGCGGTCCCCAGAGAGGACAAAAGATGTGAAAGGTCAAACAGCAGAGAAACTAACATCAGAGGATGAACTGTAGGTGTGGGGGGAGGGGAAGGGGGAAGCAAAGAGGAGAAAGGTGCAGGAAAAGTGGATAAGATTGACGGAGGGGGGGAAATTAAATGTATATTAAGAAAGAAAGAAATGGACTTCCGGTGGCGGCAATGCGGAGCTAAGCCACACGCTCGGCAGCTCCCGCTAATAACGGACTTTGGGGCTCTTTCCAGGGCCCCCAACGGAACTTCGCCGACGAATCCCGACATGGGAACGGGTCTGGAGTAGATCCCTAAGGTCCTATGGTCCGGACCAGGAGTGGGGTAAGCAGAGAAACAATGGAAGCGCCCCAGGAAAAGCGGGGGAAGAGAAACAAAATGGCGGCCGGCGGAGGCCTCGAGGAGCTGAGGCAGTGGGCGCAGGAGCAGCAGGAGACTCTGCTGCGCTGCTTCCAGGAGCTTAAGGTGGAGCTGCTGGAGTCGCTGAAGGCTACCACCAGAGAGCTGATGGAGACTCAGACAGCCCAGGGGGCCGTGATCCGGGAGCTGTAGAAGCAGGCCTCCGAAAGGGAGGATGAGGCCGTGGCCATCGCGGGGAAGGTGGAGATGCACGAGACGCTCCATAAAAGGTGGCAGGAGCGGTTCGAGGAGATGGACAACCGGTCGAGGCGGAAGAATTTGCGGATCCTGGGCCTCACGGAGGGGCTGGAGGGGTCGGACCTGGCGGCCTATGTGGTTGTTATGCTGAACTCGTTGATGGGAGCTGGGTCCTTCCAGGGACCCCTGGAGTTGGAGGGGGTCCACAGAATTCTGGCTAGGAGGCCCAAGCCGAACGAGCCGCCGCGGGCGGCGTTGGTGCGGTTTCACCGGTTCGTTGATCGTGAGTGCGTGCACCAGTGGGCCAAAAAGGAGCGGAGCAGCAAGTGGGAGAACACGGAGGTGTGGATCTTCCAGGACTGGAGTGCGGAGGTGGCTAATCGGAGGGCCGGGTTCAACCGGACGAAGGCGGTGCTCCACAGACGGAGCGTGAAGTTTGGCATGTTGCAGCCGGCGCGTCTGTGGGTCACCTACAAGGACCGGCACCATTATTTTGAGGCCCCGGAGGAGGCGTGGGCCTTTGTGCAGGCCGAGAAACTGGACTCAAACTGAGGGTCCAAGATGGGGGATTTTGTATGATAATGCAATTGTGTTTGATTTTTGCTCTGGCGGGGGGAGGGGGGGTTTCTCTGTTTAATGCAAGATGTGTGTTGGCTTTAGGGTGGGTGGGGCAATGTCGTTGTGTCTTTTTGTATGGGTCTGGTGGACGGGTTCGGGCAGGGAGGTAAACTGGGAGTGCGCGGGCCGTTGCTGGCTGTTATTTTCCCACGCAAGAGCGGGGGGGGGGAGGAGGGCCTGCTGATGGGCATGAAGGAGGAGGCGTAGTCCCACGTGGGGAGGAGTCGGAGGTAGGGCGGGAGTCGCCGGGGTCAGCAGACGTTAGCTGGCTCACGGGAGTGCTATGAAGGGAGGGGCGCGGCTAGGAGGGGTCCTAGCCATTGGGGGGGGGGGGGAGCTGGAGGATGCAGGGGGTGCTGGGGTGGGGAGTTGTTGCCGTGGGGAACAGGCCGAGCGGGGGACGCTGGCCAGTGGTGGGCAGGGGATGGGTTATGGCTAATCGGCAGGGGAGGGGGGCAGGGAGCCCTCTGATCCGGCTGATAACCTGGAATGTGAGGGGGCAGAATAGGCTGGTCAAACGGACCTGGGTGTTTGCGCACTTGAAGGGGCTGAAGGCGGATGTGGCCATGCTCCAAGAGACACACCTGAAAGTGGCAAACCAGGTTCGGCTGAGGAAGGGATGGGTGGGCCAAGTATTTCATTCAGGGCTGGATGAGAAGAGTCGGGTGGTGGCGATCCTGGTGGGAAAGAGGGTGTCATTTGAGGCATTAAATGTGGTGGCTGACAGTGGCGGGAGATATGTGATCGTGAGTGGTAAGCTGCAGGGGGAGCGGGTGGTGTTGGTGAATGTTTACGCCCCAAATTGGGACGATGCGGGGTTTATGCGGCGCATGTTGGCCTGCATTCCGGACCTGGAGGTGGGGGGCCTGATCATGGGGGAGGACTTCAACAAGGTGTTGGAACCCCCATTGGAACGATCCGAGTCCCGGACGGGTAGGAGGCCGGCGGCGGCTAAGGTTTGAGGGGGTTTATGGATCAGATGGGAGGGGTGGATCCCTGGAGGTTTGCGAGGCCAAGGGCCAGGGAGTACTCGTTTTTCTCCCATGTGCATAAGGCCTATTCGAGGATTGATTTTTTTGTCCTGAGCAAGGGGCTGGTTTCGAGGGTGGAGGATGTTGAATACTCTGCCATTGCCATTTTGGATCATGCCCCGCACTGGGTGGACCTCGGGCTGGGGGAGGAGAGGGACCAACATCCGCTCTGGCGCATGGAGGTGGGGCTGTTGGCAGACGAGGAGGTGGCCGGGAGGGTTCGGGGATGTATTGAGAGGTACCTTGAGGCCAACGGTAACGGGGAGGTCCGAGTGGGGACAGTCTGGGAGGCATTGAAGGCGGTGATGAGGGGGGGAATTGATCTCCATTCGAACCCATAGGGAGAGGGGGGAGCAGAGGGAGAGGGAGAGATTGATAGGGGAGATGGTGAGGGTGGATAGGAGATATGCGGAGGCTCCAGAAGAGGGATTGCTGGGGGAGAGGCGTAGCCTTCAGCCAGGTTCGACCTATTGACTACCAGAAAGGCGGAAGCTCAGTGGAGGAAAGCACAGGAGGCGGTGTCTGAGTATGGGGAGAAGGCGAGTAGGATGCTGGCACACCAGCTCCGAAAGCGGGACGCGGCAAGGGAGAGTGTGGGAGTGACGGATAGAGCTGGGAAGGTGGTGCGGAGCGGGGTAGATGTTAATGGGGCACTTCTTGGACAAGCTGCAATTTCCGAGGGTGGAGGAGGGGCAGGTGGAGGGGCTGGGGGCGCCGATTGAGCTGGAGGAGCTGGTTAAAGCGATAGGGAGCATGCAGTCGGGGAAGGCGCCGGGGCCGGATGGGTTTCCGGCCGAATTCTATAAAATGTATGCGGACTCGTTGGGCCCCCTGTTGGTCCGGACCTTTAACGAGGCAAGGGAGGTGGGGGCTTTGCCCCCAACTATGTCATGGGCGCTGATTTCCTTGATCCTTAAGCGGGACAAGGACCCTCTGCAATGTAGACGCCAAGCTGCTGGCAAAGATCCTAGCCACAAGAATAGAGGATTGCGTGCCGGGGGTCATTCACAAGGACCAGACGGGGTTTGTGAAGGGAAGTCAGTTGAATACAAACATACGAAGGCTCCTCAACGTTATTATGATGCCGGCTGTGAAAGGGGAGGCAGAGATAGTGGTGGCATTAGATGCGGAGAAGGCCTTTGATAGGGTTGAGTGGGGGTGTCTATGGGAGGTGTTGGAAAGGTTTGGGTTTGGGGAGGGGTTTGTCCGTTCGGTGAGGTTGCTCTATGAGGCCCCGATGGCGAGTGTAGCCACGAATAGGAGGAGGTTGGAGTACTTTCGGCTGTACCGGGGGACGAGACAGGGGTGTCCCCTGTCCCCCTTGCCCTTTGCGTTGGCAATTGAGCCCCGGCCATGGCGTTGAGGGAGTCAGGGAACTGGAGGGGCCTGGTGCGGGCTGGGGAGGAGCATCGAGTGTCGCTTTATGCGGACGACCTGTTGCTGTATGTGGCGGACCCGGTGGGGGGGATGCCGGAGGTGATGAGGATTCTTAGTGAATTTGTGGGGTTTCTCTGGGTATAAGCTGAACCTGGGCAAGAGCGAGTTGTTCGTGGTGCACCCGGGGGATCAGGAGGAGGGGATTGGTAGGCTCCCACTGAAGCAGGCAGGGAAGAGCTTCAGGTACCTGGGAGTCCAGGTGGCTGTGGAGCTGGGGGGCCCTGCACAAGCTCAACCTCACAAGGTTGACCTCACAAGGGCAGCACGGTAGCATGGTGGTTAGCATAAATGCTTCACAGCTCCAGGGTCCCAGGTTCGATTCCCGGCTGGGTCACTGTCTGTGCGGAGTCTGCACGTCCTCCCCGTGTGTGCGTGGGTTTCCTCCGGGTGCTCCGGTTTCCTCCCACAGTCCAAAGATGTGCGGGTTAGGTGGATTGGCCATGCTAAATTGCCCGTAGTGTCCTAAAAAGTAAGGTTAAGGGGGGGTTGTTGGGTTACGGGTATAGGGTGGATACGTGGGTTTGAGTAGGGTGATCATTGCTCGGCACAACATCGAGGGCTGAAGGGCCTGTTCTGTGCTGTACTGTTCTATGTTCTATGTTCTATGTTGGTGGAGCAGATGGAGGAGGAGTTCAAAAGGTGGGATATGTTACCGCTGTCACTGGCGGAGAGGGTGCTGTCCGTTAAGATGACGGTGCTCCCGAGGTTTTTGTTCCTGTTCCAGTGCCTCCCCATCCTTATCCCAAAGGCCTTTTTTAGGAGGGGCAACAGGAGTATTACGGGATTTGTGTGGGCGCATGGGACTCCGAGGGTGTTCTTGGCACGGGGCAGGGATGGGGGGGGGCTGGCGCTGCCCAACCTCTGTGGGTACTATTGGGCTGCCAACGCAGCGATGGTGCGTAAGTGGGTAATGGACGGGGAAGGGGCAGCATGGAAGAGGATGGAGATGGTGTCCTGTGTGGGCACGAGCCTGGAGGCGCTGGTAACGGCGCCGTTGCCAATCCCTCCAACGAGGTATACCACGAGCCCGGTGGTGGCGGCTACCCTCAAAATTTGGGGGCAATGGAGATGGCATAGGGGAGAAGTGGGGGGCTCGATGGAGGCCTCGATACGGGGGAACCATCGGTTTGTTCCAGGGAGCATTGATGGCGGATTTCTGGGCTGGCACAGGGTAGGGGCTAGGAGGTTAAGGGACCTGTTTGTGGAGGAGATGTTCGCGAGCTTGGGGGAGTTAGAGGGGAAGTTTGGGCTCCCCCCCGGGGAACATTTTTCGGTACATGCAGGTTAGGGCGTTTTCCAGGCGGCAGGTGGAGGGGTTCCCTCTGTTGCCCCCACGTGGGGTACGGGACAGGGTGCTCTCGGGGGTGTGGGTTGGAGGAGGGAGGATTTCGGACATATACCGGGTAATGCAGGAGGAAGACGAGGCCTCGGTGGAGGAACTGAAGGGGAAATGGGAAGAGGAGCTGGGTGAGGAGATTGAGGAGGGGACGTGGGCGGATGCCCTGGAGAGAGTAAAGACAGGTGTGCTAGGTGCTCGGGGAGCCCAGTGAACCACGCCCATATGTTTTGGGCGTGCCCAGCGCTGGGGGAGTTTTGGAAGGGGGTAGCAAGGACGGGGTCGAGGGTGGCAGGATCCAGGGTCAAGCCAGGCTGGGGACTTGCAATTTTTGGGGTTGCAGTGGATCCGGGAGTGCAGGAGGCGAAAGAGGCCGGTGTTCTGGCCTTTGCGTCCCTAGTAGCCCGGCGGAGGATTCTTCTTCAGTGGAAGGATGCGAGGCCCCCAAGCGTGGAGGCCTGGATCAGTGATATGACGGGGTTCATCAAGTTGGAGAAGGTGAAATTTGCCCTGAGGGGATCAGTACAGGGGTCACAATCTGGTATATTGCATTCGCTGCTCCCAATGTGGTCTCCTTTATATCGGAGAGACCAAACGCAGACTGGGTGATCGCTTTGTTGTGCATCTTCGGTCTGTGCGCATTCAAGATCTTGACCTTCCTGTTGCTTGCCATTTTAACAAAAGATCCTGCTCCCATGCCCACATGTCTGTTCTTGGCCTGCTGCAATGTTCCAGTGAAGCGTAACGCAAACTGGAAGAACAACTTCTCATCTTCCGGTTAGGCACGCTACAGCCTTCTGGCCTGAACATCAAATTCAACAACTTCAGATGATCAGCCCCACCTCAATCCATTTGTTTTCAGTTCATTTTAACTGTCTTTTACCATTTGTTTCTTTCTCTTTTTTTTTTGAAATAATTTTTATTGGAATTTTTTACAGAAAACATAAAAATATAACAAGTATAGCAACAAGCAGTAATATGCAACTAACAGCACCATAACACCCACAATTCCCCCCCCCATACCGTAACATCACATGTATCACACTCCCCCCACCGCCCCACCCTCCCCAACAAGAGAACTTAACCATAAATTAAAATTAAATAAATAAAATTTAAATAAAATAAGCAAACATAATCAACGTCCGTTCCCCCCCACCCCCGTCCCGCCCGCCCGCCCCCCCCCCCCCCCCCGGGTCGCTGCTGCTACTGCCCCAGTACCCTATCGTTGAGCCAGAAAGACGAGGAAAGGTTGCCACCGTTTAAAGAACCCTTGCACCGATCCTCTCAGGGCGAATTTGACCTTCTCAAGCTTAATGAAGCCCGCCATGTCATTGATTCAGGTCTCCACTCTTGGGGGCCTCGCGTCCTTCCATTGTAGCAAAATCCTTCGCCGGGCTACTAGGGACGCAAAGGCCAGCACACCGGCCTCTTTCGCCTCCTGCACTCCCGGCTCCATCCCAACCCCAAAGATCGCGAGTCCCCATCCTGGCTTGACCCTGGATCCCACCACCCTTGACACCGTCCTCGCCACCCCCTTCCAGAACTCCTCCAATGCCGGGCATGCCCAGAACATATGGGCATGGTTCGCTGGACTCCCCGAGCACCTGACACACCTATCTTCACCCCCAAAGAACCTACTCATCCTCGTCCCAGTCATGTGGGCCCTATGCAGCACCTTGAATTGAATGAGGCTAAGCCGCGCACACGAGGAGGAAGAATTTACCCTCTCCAGGGCATCAGCCCATGTCCCGTCTTCGATCAGTTCCCCCTCCCACTTCGTTTTCAGCTCCTCTACTGACGCCTCTTCCACCTCCTGCATAAGCTTGTAGATATCGGATATCTTCCCCTCCCCGACCCAGACCCCCGAGGGCACCCTGTCGCTCACCCCCCTCGCGGGGAGCGCAGGGAATCCCTCCACCTGCCGTCTAGCAAATGCCTTTACCTGCAGATATCTAAACATGTTTCCCGGCGGGAGCCCAAATTTCTCTTCCAACTCCCCCAGGCTCGCAAACCTTCCGTCGATAAACAGGTCCCTCAGCTGTCTAATGCCCGCTCTATACCATCCCTGAAATCCCTCATCCATGTTCCCCGGGACGAACCTATGGTTCCCCCTTAACGGAGCCTCCATCGAGCCCCCCACTTCTCCCCTATGTCGTCTCCACTGCCCCCAAATCTTGAGGGTAGCCGCCACCACCGGACTCGTGGTATACCTTGTGGGAGGGAGCGGCCACGGCGCCGTTACCAGGGCCCCCAGGCTTGTATCCCCAGAGGACGCTCTCTCCATCCGTTTCCATGCTGCCCCCTCCCCCTCCATCACCCACTTACGCACCATCGACACGTTGGCCGCCCAGTAGTACCCCGAGAGGTTGGGCAACGCCAGCCCCCCCCCCCCCATCTCTACTCCGCTCCAAGAAGACCCTCTTCACCCTCGGGGTGCCATGCGCCCAAACAAATCCCATGATGCTGCTGGTCACCCTTTTAAAAAAGGCCCTAGGGATAAAGATGGGCAAACACTGGAAGAGGAACAAGAACCTCGGGAGAACCGTCATTTTGACAGATTGCACTCGGCCCGCCAGCGATAGCGGCACCATGTCCCACCTTTTAAATTCCTCCTCCATCTGTTCCACTAGTCTGGTGAAGTTAAGCTTATGAAGAGCCCCCCCAACTCCTGGCCACCTGCACCCCCAGGTACCTGAAACTCTTCACTGCCCTCCTGAAGGGGAGCCTCCCAATTCCCTCCTCCTGATCTCCCGGGTGCACTACAAATACCTCGCTCTTTCCTAAGTTTAGCTTATAGCCCGAGAAGCCCCCAAATTCCGCTACCAGCTCCATCACCCCCGGCATTCTCCCTCTGGGTCCCCCACATATAACAGCAGGTCGTCCGCATACAGTGATACCCGGTGCTCCTCCCCACCCCGCACCAGACCCCTCCATTTCCCTGACTCCCTCAACGCCATGGCCAGCGGTTCAATCGCCAGTGCAAAGAGCAGGGGGGACAGGGGACACCCCTGCCTGGTCCCACGGTAGAGCCTAAAATACTCCGATCTCCTTCCATTTGTGACTACACTCGCCATCGGCGCCGCGTAAAGCAGCCTCACCCATTTGATGAATCCCTCCCCAAATCCAAACCTCTCCAGCACCTCCCACAGGTACCCCCACTCAACTCTATCAAACGCTTTCTCTGCGACCAGCGCCACCACTATCTCCGCCTCCCCCTCCACATTTGTTTCTTTCTTAATATACATTTAATTTCCCCCCCCCCCAATCTTATCCACCTTTCCTGCACCTTTCTCCTCTTTGCTTCCCCCTTCCCCTCCCCCCACACCTACAGTTCTTCCTCTGAAGTTAGTTTCCCTGATGTTTGACCTTTCACATCTTTTGTCCTCTCTGGGGACTGCCATTAACACTCTTTACCCTTGGTATCTGTGGCCATTCGCACCCTTTCCCTGGGTTTCTGTGGCTATGACTCATCTTTCATTCTCACTCCACAGTATAAATATTTCCCATTCTCTCTGTCTGTTAGCTTTGACAAAGAGTCATCGGACTCGAAACGTTAGCTCTTTTCTCTCCCTACAGATGCTGCCAGATCTGCTGAGATTTTCCAGCATTTTCCCTTTCGTTTCAGATTCCAGCATCCGCAGTAATTTGCTTTTATGAACGTAGTATCGACATATGCACACAGGCAGAAGGAACAATGGTGAGGTTACTAGCAGCAGACATGGATGGGGCCCACTATCTCACAGCTGTTGAGCTGCAGCTGATAGTCCAGGGGAGGAGCGACAGGCATGAGTCCGTGGCTGGAACTCTCTGTCTCCAGCTCAGAAAGTGGCATTGAATCTGCTACGATCCCCTTCAGCGACAGAGCTTGTATAGCATCCGATACCCTTCCTCGCCCTCAGAGAATGAGCTACTCAGGTGACTAGGGTGTGGAGCTTCCTCCCAATGGGCGCAGCTCCCCACAGAATATAAACCCTGACCTGGAAGCAGTTCGGGGAAGGAGACCCTGAGGGGAGTGGAGAGGAGTGCTTATTGTGACTAGTGTGGAATAAAGTGAGTTGTACCCTGTCAGCCTGGCCTCTCGCGGAGTCTTTGCCTCCGTCTACAACAGAATCACCGGGAGATTCAAATAAATAAGGCAAAAGTTCACGTTTCTGATGAACAGCTAAATTCTTTTCATTCCTGTTTTTCCAAAATTGTTGCTTTAAAATAATCCCAAAGTCACTTAATCTTTCGCTTCCACCGACATCTCCCAGAATATGATCAGCCAAGGTTGGCAATTTACCTGAGAGAAAAAGATTCAGAATACTACCTTGGGGTCACCCTCAAAACAGTAGGCACTAATTTTACTACAAGAGCTGCTAATCCGTGCAGTGAATTGTTAAATCATACTTGCAAAAGAAAATTGAGTTTCACAGCTCGGGTTATGTATCAATTTATCAAAAGAATTACCTTATCCAAGATGAACTTGTTCAAATAGGGCATGTATCCCTGGTTAGAAACCGGTCCTTCATCATCATCCTTAAAGTGGTTTTCCAAAGCCACTGGATTATGAGGTACTTTTAACACTGTGCACAGGCTGTGTGAAAGGACCTGTTTCAATAAATAAAAATAAACATTAGTGAGGTTTAGTGACTATCTCCTCTATTACAAAGCATTGCCAACTCTCGCGTTTGAAAAGAAAATCTGACTTTAACAAACTGTCAAATTCCAAAAAATTAACATCATGAAAGAAAGAACTTGCATCAATATAGCCCTCTTAATGCCTTCAGTGGGTTCAAGTCCAAAAGGGGCCGGGTAAATGGGGGAATATGAGGGAATGCTGGTTCTCGGTAAATAGGATGAATGCGGCTGCCCTTGACATCTACGCAGCATTTGACTGAACGCAGCATCGCGGAGCCCTCATAAAATTGAACTCAATGGGAATCAGGGAGAAACTCTCCTCTGGCTTGAAGTACAAAGGATGTAGTTGTGGTGGAGGCCAATCATCTCGGGTCAGGGCATTGTTGCAGGGTAGTGTCCGAGGCCCAACTATCTTCATCAATGATGCTTCATCAATTACATTCCCTCCATCATGAGGTCAGAAATGGGCTGTCCACCGATAAATACACTGTTGAAATCTATTCACAATTCCTCAAATACTAAAGCAATCCCTATCGGCATGCAGCAAGAGCTGTACAATATTCAGCGTTGGCCTGATCAATGGCAACTGTCAGGCATTGACCATCTCCAACCAAATAGAATCTAAGCATCTCTCCATGACACTCAATGGCATTACCACAACATCAACATCCTGGCAAGAAATTGAATTGGACCAGCCATATAAATACTGTGACTACAAAGGGCAGGTCAGAGGCTGGGAAGTTTGAGTCAAGTAACTCATTTCCTGACTCTCCAAAGCCTATCCTCCATCAGGTCAGGTATGTGACGGAGTACTCTCCACTTGTCTGGATGAGTGCAGTTGCAACAACACTCAGGAGAAGCTCAGCGCCATCCAGGACAAATGTAGCCCACTTGTTCGGCACCTGCTTAAACATTCACTGCCTCCAGCGTAGGCACACCTTGGCTGCAGTGTGTAGCATGGACAAGACACATCGCAACAACTTTCCAAGTTTCCTTCAACAGCACCTTTAAACACCTCGGGCTGGATTCTCCATTTGGGAGACTAAATCCCCGCGCCGGCGGGAAACCGGTGGTGTTTTACGCCAGGAAAACAGTCACAAAACGGCCACCGATTCCCTGCTCCGGGGGGGGGGCTAGCAGGACAGCAGCATAGAGCTCCCAGCTCTAGCTGCTGATAGGGCCCGGAGCATTTCCGGGTCCGTGGCCGCACATGCGGACGGCGGCGGCCTGCAGCAGCCGCGCCGTGCTTCATGGCGGACACGGCCCGCGGATCTGGACCGCAAAAATAGTACCCCCCCTTCAGCCCTCGCACGCTTCGACTGTCCCCCACAGTGCTCCCAGCCCCCGAATGAAGCACCCCCAGCCCGCGGATCAGCTTTCCCCCAACTGTGCCGGCACTGGACTGAGTCCGCAGCCGGCACGCTGAGTTCACAACGGGTGAGACTCAGCCGGTCGGGGATGGAGCATCGCGGATCGGGCCTCGGGTGGATACAGCGTGCACCGTACTCCTAGAGTCCCCCGCTTTTCAGGGGTCAAAGCGGCGGCACTCCCGATTTTTGCGTCATCAGGGATTCTCCGGCCCGTCGCCAAACGCGATTTCGGCGTCGGGTCTCGGAGAATCCAACCCCTGACCTCTGCCACTCAGAAGAATAATGATAGCAGCACTTGCAAGTGCTGTTCTAAATATCTCTATGGATATTGAGGGGGCGGAGGGGGCGATCAGGGTTTGAACTTGATGATCAGCCATGATCATAATAAATGGCAGAGCAGGCTCGAAGGGCCGAATGGCCTCCTCCTGCTTCTATTTTCTTTGTTCTATTTTCTACGTTTCTAAACGCTCACCACCTAGACTTGAAATATCTCACTGTTCCTTCACTCCTGCTGGGTCAGAATCCTGGAACTCCCTCCCTAACAGCACTGTGGGTGTACCTACACCACATGGACTGCAGGCGGTTAACAAGAATGGTTCACCACCACCTTCTCAAACGGGATTAGGGATGACCTTGCCAGCAATACCCATATTCCATGAATGAATCTTAAATGAAATCTGTTCACATCAAGGTCAAATAAATGACAAAAAAAATGAAAGACCAGATAATGTTTTTGGTGGTGTCTGAGGGAGGAATGTTGGCAGGGTACTCCTTCCTCTTCTTTGGATCATGTCATGTGATCATTTATGCCCATCTGAGCAGATAACCGGGTCCTATTTTCAAAAGTCACCTGAAAGATGTCACTCCACCAATGCTGCAAACATTAGGGTCAAATATGGGCTTTTGTGGGACTTAAACCTACAATCTCCTGAGTCGGTGAAAACAAAATTATTTATTGATAGAGAACTGTACAACATGTTACGAAAAGGTCTGTACAAAAGCAGCTTATCTTTAACAAACAGAATCAGATTTTAACTTAAACACATAGTTAAACAATAGTCTGGATGGGAGTTCAATTTTAATTGTTGGATATTTATCAATTTAACAACTAAAGTGGCTATTTATAGACACAAACTTCATCATTTTCTATCCACAAACAATTGTTTCTGCCATTTTTGTGGGTTCGGAGTGATTTTCTACATTTACTCCAGCTACAGCGCACTCATTTAACAGGGAATTTCAAACCTGCAACTGGACTAGAATATTGTCCCACAGACTTCTGATTGCCTACTCGCTCGAATAACTATCCAATTATCCCTGAACCTTGACAATATTATTTGTCACCACTGCCTTCCTGTGAATTCCATTCCTCACACCTATTATCTTCTGCGTAGTTCTGTCTAAACAGTCTGTGGCCTAGGTTCCCTCACTCTACAGCCTTTTATCAAGCTTCAATTTATCCGTTCGCTTTCTTAAGAATCTTTGGCTATCTCCCCTGAACTTTTGTCTCTCCAGAGTTTGTAAAGATTAACGCAAATCAAAAGGTGACAAGGCCCTTTTCAACTGCTGGGTAACATTCAGAATAGCAACTGAACTTTTATTGGATTTCTGATTGAACAAAGAACAATACAGCACAGGAACAGGCCCTTCAGCCCTCCAAGCCTGTACCGGTCATGATACCAACCTTGGCCAAGAACAAAGATTACCACCAGACATTATTACATTGATGTTAAAAGAGAACAGCAAACAGGGATAGTAAAACACACAAAACAAAATGATGCTATCTATTGGATTAGACTCAGGAACAATATGACTCACAAGTGTACAGTTTTGCAGAACATCTAAATGATGTTCAGGGAACAAATTAACCAGGTGGTTTTTATTAGAATTACTGCAAAACATTAACATTTGACTACAATTTAAAAAAAAAAAAAAAAATTTAGAGTACCCAATTATTTTTTCCAATTAAGGGGCAATTTAGCGTGGCCAATCCACCTATCCAGCACATCTTTTTGGGTTGTGGGGGCAAAACCCACGCAGACACGGGGAGAATGTGCAAACTCCACACAGACAGTGACCCAGGGCCGGGATTCGAACCCGGGTCCTCAGCGCCGTAGGCAGCAATGCTAACCACTGTGCCACCGTGCTGCCCGTGACTACAATTTTTTAAACAACTACCCTCACCAGCCTTGGTTTGGGTGGGGGCAAAATATCAGCCCATATTAACACATATAGAGAGTGTTCATCTCGGCAAGATTGGACATGTGGCTATAATGTCAATCTATGGTTTAACACCCAGCTGTTCCTCTCAGGCAAGGCTCACATGAAGATTGATGTTGCATAACTCATCAAAGAGCTGCCAGCCTGTGTGTAATTATATGCATACCAGCAAGCAACAATGCTTTCATCGTGGGCTGACTTTTACTGTATTGGCCCAGATTTCAAGCTGAAAACAATGGTAGCATGAACACCGCTCACCTTTGTGATGCTGCTCATCGGCACTGTAGCACTCACTTGCATAGTTAAACGCAGAAATCTGGAAGATGCTGTCGATTTAACTTGCTCTTCTACACACAGAGCTATAAAAGTATTTGCCACTAGCCTTGACATTGAAATCCAAGTGTGGCAGCTAAATGTGGTAACCACCACTAAATATTCATGAAACATAGCAGAAAAAGTTAGGGGTGGCGTATTCAGGCAGAAGTGAATTTAACCAGAAGGTAAATCATCCTTGCAATAAATAATCTCTCTGGTACTCATAAATTAATTTTCCAAACATGGAGTATCATTCCCTCAGCCTTGATTTAAAAAAAATAATAATAAATATAGTTGTTTTTCCTGTCTGTCTCTTTTACCTCACTTAATCCTGTTTATTTCTTTATCTTTCTTTTGCTTTCTGTATATCAACAGTTCCCAAAGTGGGATGTGCATATCCTGGGAATATGGCAGATGTCTCGCGGGAGTACTTCTCTCAATTGTATAATGGGAGAATTTCAGATGTGAGAATTTTCTTTCCAACCTCTGGGGAATGCTTCCCAACGCCTCTGGTACTCGGGTTCAAATGCCACCACTCACCTGCTCATTGCCCCCCTCAATCACAGGTTGTTTCTCTCCCACGCTGGCGACTACGCACAACTACATCTCACTGGTGTACCTTTGAGAAGCAAGCGGAGGAGAGAAACAGTCTGTGATTGGGGAAACAGCGGGAAGGTGAGTGATGGCACATGAGCCTGAGCACCACTGCATTATGGCGTGAGACCAGCAACTGCAGGACGAAAGACTGTTCAAGTGGACTGGCTGGACAAGGCCTGCCAGAGCTAGAGAATTAGATTTATTTTCAAATGTACCAATAAGAGTACAACAAACAAAAAAAAAAAATCATTATGTACACTGCATCTGACAATCATACAGAATGGCTACAACATGGCCTTTTTGGTTAGAATATTTCGAAAATATGCGGTCATTAGTGGGGTAGTTCAAAAGGAAATTGCCTGCAGGGATAAGCAAAGAATTGACTAGGGTGGCAAAAAAAGTCAGGAAAACACTGTTGTACGTGGTTTAAATCTAATTTAGTAAAGCTGCCACAGTCCCGGATGACCAGAGGCTGCTTTCCCCTTTGAGGGGGAGAGTTGACAGGCGATGGTTTAACCGGAGGATCACCACACCTCAGGCGAGGGAAGGTTGAGAAGGCGGTACGGGGAATGAACCCCTCGCTGTTGGCCTCGCTCTACATTATGAATCGACATTTGAAAATAATTCTAATTCGCTAGCCAACTGAGCTACACTGGCTCCTTACCGGCCAAGCCACAGTGTGGTTCGTAGGGGTGTTCCAGGATTGTGACCCAGCCAAAATGAAGGAACAACATATAGTTCCAAGCCAGGATGGCATATGACTTGGAGAAGAACCTGCAGAGGATGGTCATAGAGAGTCAGAGTCACATTGTTAGCACTGTTGCTTCACAGTCCCAGGGACCCGGGTTCGATTCCTGGCTTGGGTCACTGTCTGTGTGGAGTCTGCGTGGGTTTCCTCCGGGTGCTCCGGTTTCCTCCCACAAGTCCAGAAGATGTGCTTGTGCGGTGAATTAGATATTCTGAATTCTCTCTCAGTGTACCTGAACAGGTGCCATAGTGTGGCGACTAGGGGAGTTTCACTGTAACTTCACAATGTTAATGTAAGCCTACTTGTGACACAAATAATGATTATTATTATTGTATCCCATTGTGCCGCATCATCATTTATTTCATGGAGTTGTGTTGCTGTCTCCATCCAGGAACTCATGTGGACTGAACTCCACCACAAAGGAAACACCCTCTGAACTTTCACTTTCACCGGACTTTGGAAATCACGTGAACGTCATTTCTGTGGTTCCTTTACTGTTGTTATCTATCATTGTAACAACGGGCGGCACGGTAGCATTTGGTGTAAACTCTGTTGCTTCACAGTGCCAGGGTCCTAGGTTCGATTCCCGGCTTGGGTCACTGTCTGTGCAGAGTGCACGTTCTCCCCATGTCCGCGTGGATTTCCTCCGGACGCTCCGGTTTCCTCCCACAAGTCCCAAAAGACAAGCTATTAAGTGATTTGGACATTTTGAATTCTCTCTGGAGTGTAACCGAGCAGGTGGCGACTAGCGTGGCGACTAGAGGCTTTTCTCAATAACCTCATTGCAATGTTAATGTAAGCCGACTTGTGACAATAATTATAATTATTATATTACACCCTCTTTTATAGCATGTGTGTGATGTGTGCGCCTGTGGTGTGCACATGTGTGCATACAATGTCATGAACAATTCAACCCACTCCACCCCCCAAACTGGTTTAAATGTGAAATGAACTAACCTTCTGAGTTAATTGAGAGTTGCTGCGGTGTTACCTATGTAATTGGACCGCACAAACTAAGGGTTTGAGGATACACCCCAGCCTACTTTAAAGATAATTCCAAAATACTCTGCTTACAGACAGATGGGGAGAGGATAAGTAAGTTCAGTTTGCCTCTCCCCTGTCTGTAACATAATTCAGAGGCAACTTGTAAATGAAAAATAATAAAGAGCCAAGGAGAGATTCCAGGGGGAACTCCAGAGGTAACACCGTGGAGGTGGGAAGAGAAGCCACTGGAGGGGATTTTCTGGCTACAACTAAATAAGAATGGAGTCAGCAAGGGCAGTCCCACCCAGCTGGGAGTCAATGGAAGAGAATGGCATGCTCAAACATGTCAAAGGTT
The DNA here is from genome assembly GCF_902713615.1 of Scyliorhinus canicula. NCBI lineage: Eukaryota > Metazoa > Chordata > Chondrichthyes > Carcharhiniformes > Scyliorhinidae > Scyliorhinus > Scyliorhinus canicula. Next base: position 169,489,194 of record NC_052154.1, on the reverse strand, counting down.
GCAAGCAGGTTAAGAAATATGTGAGGATAAATTGAGCACCATGGTCACAGGAACACCAGATCGCAGACACTGGATCGCAGATGCCAGCTGTAACTTTAATTAGTGGTGTTTCAGTGCTGTGTCGGGACTTGTCAAAGCTGTCAAAGCTTTGACAAAGAGTCATTCAGACTCGAAACGTTAGCTCCCTTCTCTCTCCACAGATGCTGTCAGACCTACTGAGATGGTACAGTATTTTCTGTTTTTGTTTCAGATTCCAGCATCCACAGTAATTTGTTTTTATCTTTGTGATTAATTACACAAATTTGAAAGGGGGGGGGGGGGGCAGTATTGAGCAGATGGAAACATTTATAATATCAGGGGCAATTTGACAGGCTGACAATGGAAAGGATGATAGGACAGCTACGTAAGGGCACGAGGGGTGCAATAGGAGTATGGGGAGAAGGCGAGTCGCATGCTAGCGCACCAGCTGCGGAGGCAAGCTGCGTGCTGGAAAATATTGAACATATGGACTAGGGCTGCGGATGTGGTGTCGGAGCCAGGGAAGATAAATAAGGCACTTAGGAATGTTACCAGGGTCTGTACAAGGCAGACCTGGGGAGAGAGGAAGGGGATATGGGATGGTTTTTGGATGAGCTAGAGTTTTCCCAGTTGGAGGAAGTAAAGAGGCAGGCGTTGGAGGTGCCCCTGCAGCTGAGGGAAATGCGGGATAGTATCAGGGGTATGAAGTTGGAGAAGGCCCCTGGGTTGGGATGGGTATCTGGCAGAATTTTATCAGACGTTCGCGACGGACCTGGCACCACATCTTTTGGGGACATTTAACGAGGCATTGGAGAAGGGGGAGCTGCTGGAGATGATGACGCAGGCAGTGATTACATTAATCCCAAAAAAGGGGAAGAACCCGATGGAATGTGGGTCGTATAGGCCCATATCACTATTGAATACGGATGTGAAAGAATTGGCTACGTTGTTGGCGGGGAGGATGGAGGATTTTGTCCCGGGGGTGGTTGCAGAGGATCAAACAGACTTCGTGAAAGGCAGGCAGCTCGCGAGCAATATAAGAAGGTTGTTGAATGTGGTGTTTAATACGTCGGGGGCTCTGGTACCGGAGGTGGTGGTGGTGCCCATGGATGCAGAGAAGGCACCCGACCGGGTGGAGTGGCGGTACTTGTTCGAAGTTCTGGGAAGGTTTGGATTTGGGCCGAGATTTTGTGGCATGGGTGCGCTTGCTATATGTGGCGTCAAGAGCGAGTGTGAGGACGAATGATATGAGCTCACAAAGCTTTGAGCGACACAAGGGTACAAGGCCGGGGTGCCTACTGTCGCCGTTGTTGTTTGCGCTGACCATAGAGCCTTTGGCAATGGCTCTTAGGGGGTCGGCGGAGTGGTGCGTGATTATGAGAGGAGAGGGAGCATAGGGTGTCACTCTATGCCGAAGTTGAATGTAGGGAAAAGCAAGGTTTTCCTAATGAATGAGCTGGCACGGCAAGGCAATTTAGGGGGGGTACATTTAAGGTGGCAAGGATAGGTTCAGTAATTTGGGGTTGAGGTAGCGAAGGAATGGACGGGGCTTGATAAGTGGAACTTAATGAAGTTGCTGGAGGAGGCGAGGGGGGATCTTAGGAGGTGGGATACACTGCACGTAACACTGGCGGGGATGGTGCAAGTGGTGAAAATGAATATTCTTCCCATGTTCTTGTTTATTTTTCAGATACCCCCAATCTCTGTGTCAAAGGCCTTTTTACGGAGACTGGAAACGATTATTTCGGACTTTGTATGGACGGGGAAGGTGCCGAGGGTGGGGAGGACCCTGCTACAGAGGCAGAGGCAGCAGGCGGGGTAGCCGTTGCCAAACTTGCTTCATTATTATTGGGCGGCGAATGTGGACAAGGTGCGGCGGTGGTGGGAAGGAGAAGGGGCAGAGTGGGTTAGGATGGAAGAGAAATCTTGTAAGGGGTCCAGTTTGAGGGCTATTGTAACGGCAGCATTGCCAATGGCTCCGAGTAGGTATTCAGAGAGCACGGTGATGCAGTCCACGGTGAATATTTGGAATCAGTTGAGGAGGCATTTTAGGGTGGAGGGGATGTCGGTGTTAATGCCGCTGTGTTAGAATCATGGGTTTGAGCCGGGGGGGGAGGGATCGTGTATACAGGAGATGGAGGGAAGTGGGGTTGGTCAAGATGAGAGATTAATATTTGGAGGAAGGGTTCGCCAGTTTGGAGGAGCTAGGGGAGAAGGTAGAGCTGCCGAGGGGGAGTGAGTTCAGGTATCTGCAGGTTAAGAATTTTGCGCGAAAGGTCTGGAAGGGGTTCCCTAGGTTGCCGGGATACACCATGCTGGAGCGACTGCTGCTTCCGGATGTGGAAGGGGAGGGAAGAATTGGGGATATATACAAGTGGCTGGAAGAACAGGGATGTGAGCGGGGGGTGAAGATTAAGGGAAAATGGGAAAGGGAGTTGGGAGGAGAGATCAACTGGAGTGAGGCACTGTGTTGGGTGAATGGTACCCCTCCCCCAGGATGTTGATAGTGGGGGTTTCAGTGATAGTAATGCCACTGAACGTCAATGGCCGATGGTTTGATTCTCTCTTATTGGAGATAGTCATTGCCTGGCACGTGTGTGTGTGTTCCTTAGGTTTAAGTGAGTGAAGATGGGTAAAGCACCAAGCGAAATAATCAAGGACAAGTTGGAGGCAAAGGTGTGGTTGAGCAGATTGACATAAGTCAAAATAACCAATCAAACAAGATGCCAGAAGGTGCCAGCACATTTATCTTTTGTCTTCTGAAGGAAGAGGCAAAGTAAATGAAAGAAAACAGAAAACAATTAACTAAGTTATTACAAATATACTTGTGTCCTTGCATTTATAAATGGCAGCTACCCTGTTCTGGGCAACATAGTTTCACAGAATGTTTTTAATAACATGGCTACAATAGTATTCAAATGCATCTCAACCAAATGAAGTCATAATTTCAACAATTTACACAATCGGTCCGAAAATGCCCCAATAGAGTTTGAATTCTCATTCTCTTGGATTGTAGACATCACAACCGTGATCTTTATTCGCGCGAGGTAGACAAAAGATGCACTTTTAGGTTTTTGACGGTTTTAGAATCCAGCCTTCCAAGGTCAGTGTGAAGGATCTTGTCTACAAGGAGTGTTTCTCTGAATATTTCAAATGCGTGTCAAATATCTTTTCTGTAATTTATTCGTACTATTTAAAGAGGAATACTCATCAGTTCCGCTTTCAAAAGCAGAGCATGTTACTTTTAACATCCTTGATTTCTACTTTAAGATTTAAAAAAAAAACAAGTGCTGATAATGGTGCACGAGCGAGTCAAGATTATTGTTGAAAGCATAAAGAAGCTAAACATAGCCAATTGACACAGCATTTTACAATCTTCCACTTGCAGTCTGGCATGTGTAAAAACAGAGCTTCAGCAACTAAGCCAGAATTGTGAGACAAAATTACAGTTGTATTTAAGGGAAGGGGAGATACGTTCATACAAGGAAGAGAAGGATAAAAGAATGTGCTGATAGTTGTGTTAGGTACAGTGGTCTAACACTGGCTGCAACTGGATGCAGCTTAGATCAGAAAGATACTCCAGACCTTGAAGTTAGTTCAATCAGGTTTATTGAACTAATAGCACAGTTAGCACAGTTCTCCGAGTTCGAATCTCTGCTAACTTAAGTGTCGTTACTCTGTCTGACTGAACCAGACTTGCTCTTAGCTACGTGGTGGAGGTATGAGATTGTAACAACACCCTTGACTGACTTTCCAGATGTTCATCAGTGGAAAGAGGCGGAGTGTGAGTGCCTCATGTCTTTTATAGTCAGATCCCACCCTGGAGTGTCCTGTCTGCTTATTGGTCATGTCCTGTTCTCTGTGTCCATTAGCTGCTTGTCTGTATATCAATATGTGTGTGTTTGCATATCATGACCTCTCCCCTTTTTTTTAATGTTTGGATGACATATGTGAGCGTATTTACAAGAATAGGCCAATATTAACATATATACATGCAGTGGATATGAACATATGTACATGTGAAAACAGTTGTCTAATGCGAGAACACAGAGCATAGCAAACAGAACAAATGTTCATTAAGTCCAGTCTCTATGGCTTGCGTCTAATCCTGGTCGACCGCCGGTGAGAGGGTTGGGACGACAGCGCCTTGATGGGTGGGATTGAAGCCTGACCGATGGCCTCGCGAGTCGAGGTATCAGGAGGTGGCAAAACAACAGAAGGAAACGAGAAGAATGTGGTTGCGGGCAGGCAACTTTGCGCAGTCCCCGTCTGTTTCGTCGCACAACAGAATCATCAGCCAGACACACAACATACGAGCGGGAGGGCAGCCTGTCGAATGACAGCTGGAGCTGACCAGCTTCCATCAGGGATCTTGACCTGAACAGTGTCTGACGGGGATAACACGGGCAAATCGGTGACATGACCATCATAGCCCTGTTTCTGCTGGTCTCAGAGTTACTGCACCTTCTGCAGCACCAGGAGGTGATCCAGGTTGGGCAAGTGTATGGCTGGAAGTGTTGTTCGCAGGTCCCTGTTCATCAGGTGTTGAGCTGGCGACATGCCAGTGGACAGTGGGGTCGCCCTGTATGCAAGCAGAGCAAGGCAAATGTCAGACGCAGAATCAGTGGCTTGCAGATGAGCTGCTTCACTATGTGCACCCCTTTCTCAACTTTTCCGTTTGACTGCGGATAGTGTGGGCTCGAAGTGACGTGTTTGAACTGATACGACTGGGAAAACAGAGACCATTCATGGCTGCTGAAGCACGGGCCATTGTCACTGATGACAGTGAGTGGGATAACATGCCTGAAGAACGTCTCCTTACAGGCCTTGATGACGGTCCGAGATGTGAGGTCTGAGAGCTTCACAACTTCAGGGTAATTGGAAAAGTAATCAATGATTGACACGCAATCACGACCATTTGCATGAAAGAGGTCGATGCCAACCTTGGTCCACGGAGAGGTTTCGATTTTATGCTGCTGAAGTGTCTCCTTACTCTACGCTGGCTGGAAGCGTTGACAGTTAAGGACCATGTTCGCGATATCCTGGCTGATCCCGGGCCAGTAGACAGCCTGCCTGGCTCTGCGTCTGCACTTTTCCACACCCAGGTGGCCCTCATGGATTTGATGGAGCACCAAGCTCTGGAGACTGTGTGGAATTACAATCCGGTCCAGTTTGAGGAGGATACCATCAACCACCGTCAGGTCGTCCTTTACATTGAAAAATTGAGGGCACTGCCCTTTTTGCCAGCCATTAGCTAGGTGTTGCATAGCACGCTGCAAGAGGGGGGTCTTTGGCTGTCTCCTCACGGATACGAATCACCTTCTCATTAGATGCCGGAGGGTGCTGGCACACAGCTGCACTTGTGACTCAACCTGTGACTCAATGTGCTGGATGACGCTCAGTGGTTCACTAGGCACTGTGATGGAGCGGGACAGTGTATCGGCAATGATCTGCTCCTTGCCAGGCGTGTAGACCAGGTCAAAGTCGTACCTTCTGAGTTTGAGGAGGATGCGCAGCAATCGAGGCATCATGTCATTAAGGCCGTTGTGGATAATGTGGACCAGGGGTCTGTGATCCGTCTCGAATGTGGCTGTTGGCAGGCCGTGGACATAGTCATGAAACTTGAGAATGCCAGTGAGAAGGCCCAGGCATTTCTTCTCGATTTGTGCAAACCTTTGTTCGGTGGGCGTCATTGCCCTTGATGCGTAGTCAACCGGTGCCCAGGATGAAGTGTCATCGCGTTGCAGCAGGACCGCACCGATGCCATCCTGGCTCGCATCTGTCGAGATTTTCGTTTCCCTGCCTGGGTCGAAAAATGCCAATACGGGTGCAGTGGTGAGCATGGCTTTCAGCTCCAACCACTCTGCCTGATGGGCCGCCTTCCACTCGAAGGCAGTGGACTTCTTCACTAGGTTTCGTAGGGCCATGGTGTGTGAGGCCATGTTTGGGATGAACATGCCCAGGAAATTCACCATGCCCAAGAAGCGCAATACCGCCTTCTTATCTTCCGGGACTTTCATGGCTGCGATGGCCTTGATCTTGTCTGTGTCGGGGCACACGCCCTGCTGAGAGACCTGGTCTCCAAGGAACTTGAGTGTTGACATATCAAAGCAACACTTGGCCCTGTTCAGCTTCAGGCCATTGGCATGGACACGGCGGAATACCTGATGGAGACGGGAAACATGCTTCTCAGGGGTCGTGGACCGAATGATGATGTCGTCCACGTACACACGAACCCCTTCGATGCCCTCCATCATCTGCTCCATGATGCGATGAAATATCTCCGATGCCGAGACGATGCCGAACGGCATACGGTTATAGCAGTACCTGCCAAAAGGTGTGTTGAAGGTGCAGAGCCTTCTGCTGGACTCACCCAGGTGGATTTGCCAGAATCCATGTGACGCATCTAACTTTGTGAAAAATCGTGCATCTGCCATCTCACTGGTGAGTTGCTCCCGTTTCGGGATGGGGTAGTGTTCACGCATGATATCGAGGTTGAGATCCTTGGGATCAATACAGATGCACAGGTCTCCAGAGGGTTTTTAACCACCACCATCGAGCTGACCCAGTCAGTCGGTTCGGTTACCCTGGAAATGATCCCCTGCTGCTGCAGCTCCTTGAGCTGTTCCTTCAGACGCTCCTTCAGCGGAGCCAGGACCTGGCGCGGTGCATGGACCACTGGCTTGGCATCAGGTCTCAGTAGCATCTTGTACCGCTATGGCAAAGTGCCCATCCCGTCAAACACGTCTGGATACGGAACGAGGATGTTGTCAATGCCAGCTTGAAGATCCACGTTGGAGGATGTCGTTGAATAAACCCGCTGCACCAGGTTTAGCTTTTTGCCGGCATGCGCTCCCAGTAGGGATGCCCTCTCCGGCTTGACAATTTCAAACCTTAACCGTACATGGGTACTCCGGTTGGAGACGAGTAGATGGCAGGACCCCAGTGCCGTGATGGCATTACCGTTATAGTCCAGGAGCTGGCAGGCCGCTGGAAGGACCTTGGGGGGCTTCTTGATGCGTTTGACGTCCGCCTGTGAGAGGAGGTTGGCAGAAGCACCTGTGTCCAGCTTGAACTGGATGGAGCAGCGGGTGACCTGCATCACCGCCGCCATCCGTCCTCCGAATCCACAGCGTGGATGGGCTGAATGCGAGATGAGTTAGGTGTGGCATGTTCACGTGCAGTAATGATGCCCACTCGGTAGGCGGACTCCAGGCACTCGTCCTCAGAATTCTGCAATCGTCGTTGCACATTCTGGACGCGCCATCGTCGGAATTGGGAGCGCTGGCCTCTGACTGGTGGTGCAGACCTGCACAAGGCTGCGTAGTGTCCAGGCTTCCCGCAGTTTAAACATTGCCTGCCTGTTGGAGGGCAGTTAGGTACAGTGGTCTAACACTGGCTGCAACTGGATGCATCTTAGATCAGAAAGATACTCCAGACCTTGAAATTAGTTCAATCAGGTTTATTGAACTAATAGCACAGTTAGCACAGTTCTCTGTGAATTCGAATCTCTGCTAATTTAAGTGTGGTTACTCTGAACCAGACTTGCTCTTAGCCACGTGGTGGAGGTGTGAGATTGTAACAACACCCTTGACTGACTTTCCAGATGTTCATCAATGGAAAGAGGCGGAGTGTGAGTGCCTCGTGTCTTTTGTAATCAGATCCCACCCCCGAGTGTCCTGTCTGCTTATTGGTCATGTCCTGTTCTCTGTGTCCATTAGCTGCTTGTCTGTATATCAATATGTGTGTGTTTGCATATCATGACAATAGTGAGATGAGGTGAAGTGGGAGGATGCTTGGTGCTTACGCAAAGCATAAGCAACAGACCTGTTGATCCTGTTTCTGTGCTCTTAAATTCTAAGAAACTCAATGGAACTTCTTCCTTCAGCATCAGATTCAAGAATTATCTGTGATCACAGCTGTACAATCTGGTAGTTCTCGTCAACAATCACGATTTAAATAGTAAAAGAGTGCAACAAAAAGGAAATAAAAAGCTTCCTGTTGTATGCATTTAAAAAAAAAAGAAAACGGTAGCAAGATGCATTAAGATTTCCATTTAATTTTATTGAGGTAATATTGAAGCCAAGTTAAACTCAGTACAAGTTCCAGTGGCTTGTGCCGACCAGAATTTTTGGTTTAGACTATTATTGTATTCTTAAAACATTCTTGCTTTTCTCCTCATGCATGCAGCCAGCCAATAAAGGGAGTAAAATTCCGGACAGACTGTGCCAGATATAACACTCAAGTTAATTATACTAAATACACACTGCACCTCCGGAACCAATTACTTCAGCGTTTCAGGAAGGTTGAAATATGATTTCTCAATAGTTGTTCTCTCACCGGCCGTGAGCGCTCCCTCAAAAAGGACAGAGCAGCCTGTAGCCTCCAGGGGCTATTGAAACTTTCACCCCTCATGCATTTGGAGTGAAAACACTCAGCTTACAATGCCTGCTGCAAATGGTTTAAGTTGAGAACTAGACGGACAAATATGCACAAACTTCACAGTCTGAACTTTCTTTCTTAAATCTTGATTTCCATTTGCTGTAATTTGTGCTGCAGCCAGTCTGCATTAATTACTCCTTTTGGTGGCTTGCAACATGATGAACAGGAATAATATCAACAACATAGGGCGTTAAAACCAAAATTCTGGATGGCAGAAGACGCTGAATTTTGCGACATACAATATGGAGTTCACCTAAAGGAAGGGAAATTCCAACCTTTCGCACGTAGGATACGATAACTGATTTAAACGAGAGAATTCCTGATCCATGGTTGTACAATTAGTACCTCCTCTTTTTTTTTAATCATATATTTTATTCTAAACACAGTCAACAAAAGATATTACAGTTTGTCAATTTTCTCCTTTTTCATCCCCCACCCCATCCCAACTTAGCTGGTTCCATATCTTGAGGGACAACACCATGACGGAGCCATCGGTGCACCTGCCCAGAAATAACAGGAGAGGGGCCGTCACCAGGGCCCTTAAACATGCCCCCTTACAGAAGGCCCCTCCTCCACCTGAAATGAAATGAAAAAAAAAAATGAAAATCGCTTACTGTCACGAGTAGACTTCAATGAAGTTACTGTGAAAAGCACCTGTATCCATTCCTACCTCCCCTCCTCGCACCTCCACATTTGCCACTCAATAATAATATAGCAGATTTGGTTGCGTCTGCCCATCACACCTCTGCAGAAAATCCCTCCGAATCCTGGCCATCTTGTCTGCCCATACAAATTCCAAGATTAGCTTATCGAACCTCCGAAGGAACATCATTGGTATGAACATTGGAAGGGACTGGAAAACATCTAAACTGCTTGGGATAATGTTCATCTTTACGGTCTGCACCCTCCCCGTTAAGAACAGCGGGAGGGCATCCCACCTCTTAAGATCCCCTTGTTTCCTCTCTGCCAAGCTGGTCAAGTTCCACTTGTGCATCGTGATCCAGTCACAGGCCACCTGAATTCCCAGATTCAGAAATCGTGGGCTGGATTCTCCGTTTTTGGGACTATGTCCCCATGCCGTCGGGAAAATGTGGTCTTAGGAAAACTGGCGTCAAAAGGCCACAGATTCCCCGTTTTGCTGATGTTATTAGACCAAATTCCCCTGTAACTTCTTCCTTTCTGCTGACAACTCCCTGGTCGGGACCACTGAGTACCGTCAATCCACTTCCACAATGGCATCCACCAATCTCTGTCTCTCTGTCCTCTCAACCTTGACCCTATATAATATAATCTTTATTAGTGTCACAAGTAGGCTTACATTAACACTGGAATGGAGTTAGAGTGAAAATCTCCCAGTCACCACATTCCGGCGCCTGTTCGGGTACACAGAGGGAGAATTCAGAATGTCCAATTCACCAAACAAGCATTTTTTTGGAGACTTGTGGGAGGAAACAGGAGCACCCGGAGGAAACCCACGCAGAGACGGGGAGAACGTGCAGACTCTGCACAGAGGCAGGCCCTATAGGATATAACCTCCCCATGGACAACTGATTTCAACCCCTCCCAAAATATGGTGGGCAAGAACTCCATTTTGGTTGAACTCCACATCATCCTCTGTTACCGAGACCACCTTCTCACAGAACATTGTGTCCGCCAGGAACGCTACATCAAACCTCAATGGGGGTCTCTGGGCTCGGCCCGTTTCAAACCTCACGTCCACACAACGCGACGCATGATCCAAGATCACAATCACTGCATATTCTGCCCCCACAATCCACAGGAGTGACCCAATGTACATGGAATGGGAGAAGAAGGAAAACTCCCTCTATCCCGAATGCCTAAAACTCAACAGACCATCCCCCCCCCCCCCACACACCTCCACCCCCACACCCACACCACCCCCTCCCTGCTACCTGATCCATAAATACCTCCAGCTCAAATATCCAGCCTAGGGTCTAATATGCAATTGAAGTCGGCCCCCATTATAAACTCATGCATGTCCAGGTCCGGGACAGACGCCAACATCTTCTTAATGTATATCACGTTGTCCCAACGCATATACATTCACTAACACAACCAGTTCCCCACCAAGACCCCGCTCGCCATCTTGTACATTCCTTCCCGGGTGCCACCACAAATACCGCCCTTTTACTAAAGAGAATCGCGACCCCCCTTGACTTGGAATCAAATCCTGAGTGTAACGTCTGCCCCAACCATCCCTTGCTTAACTGCGTCTGATCCTTCACTCGCAGACCTGTCTCCTGAAGAAAGACCACATCCGCTTTGAAACTTTTCAAATGTGTGAACACCGAGACTCTTTAACCAGGTCATTCAGCCCCTGCACGTTCCACATTCCTTTCCTCACTGGGGGTTTCCGAACCCCACTCTATTGAGGTGCACCATCTCTGCCCAACTCAAATCTCTCCCTGCCACCAAGCTCCCCTCTAGTCCGGATTCACCCTAAATGACCGACCCGTTCATTCTCGTCTGCACCTAGCCACAAAGTCTGCTGCATCACCAGCACATTCCCCACCCTCCGCGCCACCTCCCAAACCCCTACAAAGGCCATACCCCCGCCCTTTGCTACAACAGGAGAAACCCAGGACTCAGAGCCCTGTCAACCAAAACAAAAGCAAAACCAACATGTGCAAAAACAGAATAAAACTTGTGCATACAGATCAAAATCAAAAAGTTCCCACCATTCTCTTCCGGGGTAGGTGTGACCTGTACATGAAAGACAGGTTGCATCTAAACTGGAGAGGCACCAATATGCAGGCTGGGAGCTTTCCTACAGTCACTCAGGAGGATTTAAACTAGTATGGCAGGGGGGTGGGACCAGAGCGTTAGCTTAGAAGGTGTAATAGGGGCTGGTTTAGCGCAGTGGACTAAACAGCTGGCTTGTAATGCAGAACAAGGCCAGCAGCACGGGTTCAATTCCCGTACCAGCCTCCCCGAACAGGCGCCGGAATGTGGCGACTAGGGGCTTTTCACAGTAACTTCATTGAAGCCTACTTGTGACAATAAGCAATTATTATTATAATAACTGAAGGGGAAATAGAGAACAAAAACAAGAGAACAACATCACCGTGCCTGCTCAAACACAGTGGTTTGAAGTGTATTTGTTTCAACGTCCGAAGTATAGCAAGTAAGACAGATGAACTGGGAGCATTTATTAGTACTTGGAATTACGGTGTTGTGGCTATCACAGAAACATGGTTAAAAGGGCAGGATTGACAGCTGAATGTTGGAGAATATAGATGCTTCAGGAGAGATAGAGGGGGATGCAAAAGGGGTGGGGGAGTAGCATTACTGGTTAAGGAGAATATTTTAGCCATACTGCAGGAGGACACCTTGGAGGGCTCATCTGGGTAGAGCTCAGGAACAAGAAGGGGGAAATCACAATGTTGGGTGTTTATTATAGCCCACCCCCCAGCTGCCAGCTAGAGATAGAGGAGCAGATAGGTGGAGAGATTTTGGATAGGTGCAAAAGTAACAGGGTTGTTGTAGTAGGGAAGTTTAATTTCCCCTATATTGACTGGGACTCACTTATTGCTAGGGGTTTTGATAGAGCAGAGTTTGTAAGGTGTATCCAGGAAGCCTCCTTGATGCAATATGGAGGCAGTCCAAATAGGGAAGGGGCAGAACTGGACCTGGTTTTGGGGTATGAGCCTGGACAGGTGGTTGAGGTTTCAGTAGGGGAACATTTTGGGAGTAGTGACCATAATTCCGTATGTTTTAGGGTACTTCGGATAGGGGTGAGGGTAACCCTCATGTTAAGTAGAGAACGGCAAATTACAATAACATTAGAATTGGAATTGGAGAATTTGGATTGGGTGCGGCTGTTGGAGGGTAAATCAACATCGGACATGTGGGAATCTTTCAAGCGACAGTTGATTGGGATTTAGGAAAGTCATGTTCATGGTCAGCACGGTGGCACAGTGGTTAGCACTCCGGTCTCAAGTCGCCGAGGTCCCAGGTTCGATCCCGGCTCTCGGTCACTGTCCGTGTGGAGTTTGCACATTCTCCCCATGTTTGCGTGTGTTTCGCCCCACAACCCAAAGATGTGCAGGGTAGGTGGATTGGCCACGCTAAATTGCCCCGTAATTGGAAAACAATAATTGGGTACTCTAAATTTATTTTTAAAAAAGGAAAGTAGGCAGCACGGTGTGCAGTGGGTTAGCCCTGTTGCCTCACGGCGCCGAGGTCCCAGGTTCGATCCCGGCTCTGGTTCACTGTTCGTGTGGAGTTTGCATATTGTCCCCATCATTGCGTGGGTCTCACTCCCACAACCCAAAGATGTGCAGGGTAGGTGGATTGGCCATGCTAAATTGCCCCTCATTGGAAAAAATTAATTGGGTACTCTAAATTATTTTTTAAAAAAGAAGTCATGTTCCTGAGAGAATGAAGGACAGTTATGAGAGGTTTAGAGAGCCTTGGATAACGAGGGATATTGTGAACCTCGTCAAAAAGAAAAAGGAGGCTTTTGAACAGTCTAGAAGGGTGGGGAAAGTCAAAACCCTTGAGGAGTATAAAGAAAGTAGGAAGTTACTTAAGCAGGAAATTAAGAGGGCTCGGCGAGATCATGAAAATTCCTTGGCAAGCAGGATTAGAAATGGACTTTGTGGAAGATGGTTCTTGGGTAGGGTGTGTGGACAATCTGGGTCGTGCTACATTGAAAAGGAGACGTTATTGGGTCTTTTAAAAGATATTAAGGTAAATAAGTCTCCTGGCCCAGATGGGATTTATCCCAGAATACTGAGGGAAGCAAGGGAGGAAATTGATGAGGGGAGGGCTGTGGATATTGTTTACATGGACTTCAGTAAAACCTTTGACAAGGTGCCTCATGGCAGACTGGTACAAAAGGTGAAGTCACACAGGATCAGAGGTGAGGTGGTAAGATGGAGCTGGTTTAGCACTGATTATCTGGGACTGGTTTAGCACAGGGCTAAATCCTATCGCTCTACGCAGATAACCTGCTCTTGTACATTTTGGACCCATTGGAGGGGATGGGAGAAGTAATGTTGGGGGAATTTGGCAATTTTTCTGGGTATGAATTGAACATGGGGAAAAGCGAGATGTTTGCGATCCAGGCAAGAGGACAGGAGAAGAGACTGGGAGGGCTGCCGCTTAGAATGGTAGGGAAGAGCTTTCGATATCTGGGAATCCAGGTGGCCCAGAAATGGGAGGCACTGCACAAGTTAAACCTATCCCGGTTGGTAGAACAAATGGAAGGGGACTTTGAGAGATGGGACACGATCCCGCTATCACTGGCGGGGAGGGTACAGACCGTGAAAATGACGGTCCTCCCCAGATTTCTGTTTGTCTTCCCATCTTCATCCCCAAGGCCTTTTTCAAGTGGGTGAATAAGATTATTTTGGGCTTTGTGTGGGTGGGTAAAACCCCGCGAGTGAAGAAAGTGTTGCCAGAGCTCAGTCGGGGGGAGGGTGGGTTGGCGCTGCCGAACTTCTGCAATTTCTACTGGGCGGCTAATATAGCCAAGATTCAGAAGTGGGTAGTGGGGGAGGGATCGGCATGGGAGTGGATGGAGGCGGCGCCATGTAAAGACACCAGTTTGGGAGCACTGGTAACGGCACCTTGGCCCGATACTCCAAAGGTCCAGTGGTAGTGGCGGCTCTGAGGATCTGGGGCAATAGAGGAGATATAAGAGAGAGTGGAAGGAGCATCGATTTGGACCCCGATTTATAACAACCACAGGTTTGTACCGGGTAGGCTAGATGGCAGGTTTCGGAGGTGGCAGGAATTAGAAGGATGGGGGATGTATTTATAGACGGGAGCTTTCCCAGCTTGAAAGCTTTGGAGGATAAATTTAAATTGCCAGCAGGGAATGGTTTTAGGTATTTGCAGGTGGGCGACTTCCTGAGAAAACAGGTGGCGGCCTTTCCGCTGCTGCCGCCATGGGGGATACAGGAGAGAGTAGTTTCCAGTACCTGGGTGGGAGAGGAGACGGTATCGGATATTTACCAGGAGCTTTCGGAGGCGGAGGAAACCCCAGTGGAGGAGCTTAAAGGCAAATGGGAGGACAGGCTAGGAGGAGAGATTGAGACGGGGCTATGGGCGGGTGCGCGGGAAGCCCAGCAAATCATGTCCACATGTTTTGTGCATGCCCAAAGCTTAGAGGGTTTTGGCAGGATTTTGCTAAGGCAATGTCCACAGTGCTAAAAACACAGTTGGTGCGGAGTCCGGAGGTAGCGATCTTTGGAGTGACGGAAGATCCGGGTGTGCAGGGGCGAAAGAGGCCGACGTATTGGCCTTTGCCTCCCTGGTAGCCCGGAGATGGATCTTATTAATGTGGAGGAACACGAAGCCCCCAAATGTAGAGACCTGGGTTAGTGACATGGCTGGGTTTCTCAATCTTGAGAAAATAAAGTTCGCCTTAAGAGGGTCAATGTTAGGGTTCTCCCGGAGGTGGCAACCGTTCGTCGACTTTCTCGGGGAAAATTTAAATGTCAGCAGATGCAGTATTCCAAAGGGGAGGGAGATGATTGTTGTTGTATGGTTGGGGTGTGAGAAGATTGGGCTGGGGGGGGGGGGGGGGGGGGCGTTTATTTTACCATGTTGATGTTATTGTTTATGTTACTGTTATAAAAATTTTCAAATACCTCAATAAAATATATTTTTTTAAACCGGCAAGTCATGTTGCAGTTATATAGAATGTTGGCGCACTTGGAATGTTGCACACAATTCTGGTCGCCACAATACCAGAAGAATAGACACGGACTGTTTTCATTAGAACGACGGAGGTCGAGGGGCGAGCTGAAAGTGGTCTACAAGATTATGAGGGGCATGGATAGAGAGATGGGCAGGCACTCTTTCCCAGGGTAGAGGGGCAAGTCACCAGGGGGGAGAGGTTTCAGGTTCTTGGGGCAAAGTTTAGAAGAGATGTGTGAGGCAGGTTTTTTTTTACGCAGAGGGTGGTGAGTGCCTGGAACGAGTTGCCAGGAGAGGTTGTGGAAGCAGATACTTTAACTGCATTCAAAAGGCATCTCGACAAACACATGGATAGGATGGGTACAGAGAGATACGGCACAAGGAAGTGCTGAAGGTTTTGACCAAGGTTGGTATCATGACCGGTACAGGCTTGGAGGGCCGAAGGGCCTGTTCCTGTGCTGTATTGTTCTTTGTTCTTTATTAGCCGTCACTCAACCAATACTCCTTGACAAAGTCATTTGTCTCCTCCGGCATCATAAAATAATGGTCTTTGTCCTTGAAAGTTGTTGCGCTAACAATTGCACACAGAAACACGAAACGGTACAAAAGAGGCTTTATTACCGTGAGATGTTATTACCTCAAGTGGAGCTGTAAAATGGCAGCTCAGGAGACCTCGTGGATATTTATACTGTTCCTGTGGGCGGAGCTAGCCGGCAGGTGCTTACCGACAAACTATGCAGGGGCTTACCGACAAACCTGTAATAGCCGGTACTATTGTACATCCCCTAATAGAGGCACACACATATATATACAGTGGTATTACCACATTCACCCCCTGTTAAGAATGAGTCCGGCGGGGTGACGTGAAACTATAATACATAAGCAGTGATTTATTTACGGGGGTGGGGGGGGGGGGGGGGGGGGGTGGGAGAGAAAAAAAATCAGGTGTCCATCTTGCAACCCGGTGCCCGTCATAGGTTGAGTCTGACCGGTGGTCTGACGGTTCGTTGAGAGCGACGCAGCAGCGGTGGCGACGTCTGCACAGGCAGTGTCGGCGTCGGCGGCGTCGGTGGTGGCAATGTTGGTGCTGGCCAGTGGCTGGACAACTCCGGGAGCGTGCTGAAATCTTCCACGTCCTCTAGTGTGGGCAGGGGAACGGGGGATGGACCTGGTGGGGCTGATGTTGGGGGCGCCGGGGAAAAGGAAGGTGGCGCGTGGGTGGGGAGGTGTGTGGGTGTGGGATCGGCACCCGAGGGAGCCAGGTCCCTGAGCGAGACTGTATCCTGGCGGCCGTCGGGGAACTCCACGTAGGCATACTGGGGGTTTGCGTGGATCAGGCGTACCCTGTCCACCAGAGGGTCCGCCTTGTGGAGTCTGACATGCCTACGCAGTAGGACGGGCCCAGGAGCTGCGAGCCACGTCGGGAGCGACACCCCGGATGTAGACTTCCTAGAGAAGGTAAAAACACGTTCATGGGGTGTGTTGTTAGTAGCGGTGCACAGCAGTGACCGAATGGAATGGAGTGCGTCAGGGAGGACCTGCTGCCAGCGAGCGGCTGGGAAATTCCTGGACCATAGGGCCAGCTGGACGGCCCTCCATACCGTCCCGTTCTCCCTCTCTACCTGCCCGTTTCCCCGGGGGTTGTAGCTGGTCATCCTGCTGGAGGCGATACCCCTGCTGAGCAGGAACTGACGCAGCTCATCGCTCATGAACGAGGATCCCCTGTCACTGTGTATGTAGTCAGGGAAGCCGAACAGGGCGAATATGAAATCGAGCGCCTTGATGACGGTGGCAGACGTCATATCCGGGCATGGGATGGTGAAGGGGAACCTAGAGAATTCATTGACCACACTGAGGATGTAGGTGTTGCGGTCGGTGGAGGGGAGGGGCCCTTTGAAATCCACACTGAGGCGTTCAAAGGGGCGGGACGCTTTCATCAGGCGCGCGCAGTCTGGCCGGTAGAAGTGCGGCTTGCACTCGGCACAGACCTGGCAGTCTCTGGTGACTGTCCGTACTTCCTCGATGGAGGAGAGCAGATTGCGGGCTTTGATTAGATGGTACAAGCTAGTGACCCCCCAGATGGCAAAGGCTGTCATGCAGGGCACGGAGCTGGTTCACTTGTGCGCTGGCACATGTACCTCGGGAGAGGGCGTCTGGGGGCTCGTTGAGCTTGCCGGGGCGATACAAGATCTCGTAATTATAGGTGGAGAGCTCGATCCTCCACCTCAAGATTTTATCGTTTTTGATCTTGCCCCGTTGCGTGTTGTTGAACATGAAGGCTACCGACCGTTGGTCAGTGAGGAGGGTGAATCTCCTGCCGGCCAGGTAATGCCTCCAGTGCCGCAGCGCCTCAACGATTGCCTGGGCCTCCTTTTCAACTGAGGAATGTCGAATTTCGTAGGCATGGAGGGTGCGGGAAAAGAATGCCACGGGTCTGCCTGCCTGGTTTAGAGTGGCGGCAAGGGCGACATCTGAAGCGTCGCTCTCTACTTGGAAGGGCAGTGTCTCGTCTACTGCGTGCATCCCGGCCTTGGCTATGTCTGAGCGAATACGGGCGAAGGCCTGTTGTGGCTCGGCTGCGAGGGGAAATTGCGTGGACTGGATCAGTGGGCGGACCTTGTCCGCGTATTGTGGGACCCACTGGGCGTAGTAAGAAAAGAACCCTAGGCATCGTTTGAGAGCCTTGGGGCAGTGGGGGAGGGGGAGCTCCATGAGGGGGCGCATGCGGTCGGGGTCGGGCCCCAGTAGTCCGTTTTGGACTACGTAGCCGAGGATGGCTAAGCGATCTGTGCTGAATACGCACTTCTCCTTGTTATAAGTTAGATTGAGGAGAGTTGCGGTGTGGAGAAATTTGGCACGGTTGGCGTCATGGTCCTGCTGGTCGTGGCCGCAGATGGTGACATTATCTAAGTACGGAAACGTGGCCCACAGTCCGTACCGGTCAACCATTCGGTCCATTTCTCGTTGAAAGACCGAGACCCCGTTAGTGACGCCGAAGGGAACCCTAAGGAATTGATGGAGGCGACCGTCCGCCTCGAAGGCAGTGTAGGGATGGTCCAATTTACGGATGGGGAGCTGGTGGTAGGCGGATTTCAGGTCCACAGTTGAAAAGACCCGGTACTGTGCAATCTGATTGACCATATCAGATATGCGAGGGAGGGGGTACGCGTCGAGCTGTGTGTACCTGTTGATGGTCTGGCTGTAGTCCACGACCATCCTGTGTTTCTCCCCAGTTTTCACCAATACCACTTGGGCTCTCCAGGGACTATTGCTGGCCTCGATAATACCCTCCCAAAGCAGCCGCTGGACTTCGGACCTGATGAAGGTCTTGTCCTGGGTGCTGTACCGTCTGCTCCTGGTGGCGACGGGCTTGCAATCTGCAGCCAGATTGGCAAAGAGGGAGGGAGGGTCAACCTTGAGGGTCGTGAGGCCGCAAATGGTGAGTGGGGGTAAGGGTCCACCGAATTTGAGGGTGAGGCTCTGGAGGTTACATTGGAAATCCAGGCCCAGTAAAAGTGTCGCACAGAGGTTGGGGAGAACATACAGGTGGAAACGGCTGAATTCCACGCCTTGTACGGTGAGTCTGACCAGACAGAAGCCCCGGATCGGGACAGAGTGGGATCCGGAGGCCAGGGAGATCCGCTGGTTGGCGGGATGGACCGCGAGGGAGCAGCGCCTTACCGTGTCCGGATGAATGAAGCTATCGGTGCTCCCGGAGTCAAGTAGGCAGTAGGTCGCTTGGCCGTTGATGAGAACCGTCGTTGAAGCGGTGGCCAGGTTGCGAGGACGGGATTGGTCGAGCATCATGGAGGCAAGTAGCGGGTGATCGTCTGAAGAGTCCGAAGATTCCGATGCGTAGCGGCAGCGACCCGGGTCCCGTGATCCAGTCCCGAGCGGAGGACAAAATGGCGGCGTCCGGAGTACCTGCGGGGAAGAAAATGGCGGTGCCCATGCAGTGCACGTGGCCCCGGGAGCTGCGGACGGCGGGGCCCATAGTGCGATCGGCTGGGGAGAGGGGAAGAGGTCGGGCGCGATAGAGGCAACAGCGCGGGCCTGACACACCGCTGCAAAGTGGCCTTTCTTGCCACAAGATTTGCAGGTCGCGGCGCGGGCCGGGCAGCGCTGGCGGGGGTGCTTCTGCTGGCCACAGAAGTAGCAGCGGGGACCCCCAGGATGCGCGGTATGGCGAGCAGTGCAGGAATACTGCGCGGGAGCGGCCCCAGTCGGGGGGTCGGTAGCGGGGTCCACGAGTGGTAGGATGGGTGAGCCGCGCAGCGGGCGGGGTAGGACTGCACGTTACGGGAAGCGGGCGTCACAGAAAGCGCTAAAGTCTTTGTCGCTGCTAGATCGAGCCAGCCCCTTCCAGCAGTCGTTGCCGGATGGGGTCCGATGCAATACCCGTTACAAATGAATCCCGCATGAGGAGATTGGAATGTTCCGTAGCCGAGACGACCTGGCACTCGCAGTCCCGTACTAGAGGGATATGGGCCCGCCAGCAGTCCTCAATCGACTCACCCGGTTGCTGGACGCAAGTGGCGAGTACATGCCTCGCAAACAGAGTGTTCGTCGACTGGATATAATTCTCTTTGAGCAGTTCCATAGCACGGGCGTAGGTTGGCGCGTCCTGTATCAGCGGGAACATGCTGGGGCAAGTCTTTCCTGGCGTTCGGTGATTGCGGATCTAGCTGCAGGCGATCAGGCTTGATTCTGATGTCCATGATTTGGGAAATCTCACGGTAATAATTTGTTGCGCTAACAATTGCACACAGAAACACGAAACGGTACAAAAGAGGCTTTATTACCGTGAGATGTTATTACCTCAAGTGGAGCTGTAAAATGGCAGCTCAGGAGACCTCATGGATACTGCTCCTGTGGGCGGAGCTAGCCGGCAGGGGCTTACCGACAAACTATGCAGGGGCTTACCGACAAACCTGTAATAGACGGTACTATTGTACATCCCCTAATAGAGGCACACACATGTATACACAGTGGTATTACCACAAAAGTCATCCAAAGTTTGGCCAGGGGCAGCATCCTGAAAGGCCATGGACCTTGCTCGGAAAGAGGGCCGCCTTGGCCCTGTTACAACCCACCCACTGTTTGGCCCCAA
Source organism: Scyliorhinus canicula (assembly GCF_902713615.1). Lineage (NCBI taxonomy): Eukaryota > Metazoa > Chordata > Chondrichthyes > Carcharhiniformes > Scyliorhinidae > Scyliorhinus > Scyliorhinus canicula. Next base: position 169,468,955 of record NC_052154.1, on the reverse strand, counting down.
TGTCCTGGTAGATCCGAGTCTGCTGACCCTACCAACTACAATCTCGTGTTGACTTTGCACTCAACTGATTTCCTCAGAATTCTGTCCTATTCCTGAAATTTATGCCTCCAGATGATCACTGCCCATGGCAGCTCCCAGCTCTGGGCCTCAAGTCGTGGTGGTCGGTGGGCCCGATCCACCTCTGTGGGGTTTCTCCAAGAACCCCCTCCTCGATCAGCTTTGCAAATATTCTCACATATAGTCTATGGCGCTCATTCCCTAAACCCCCTCCGGCAGTCCCTCGATTCTTCGGTTCTGCTGCCTGGACCGATTCTCCTGATTACCCACCTTCTCCTTAAACATCAGGCAGGCCTCACCCAGCATCGCCACCTTCACCTCCAACACCAGGCAGGCCTCACCCAGCATCTCCACCTTCACCTCCAACACCAGGCAGGCCTCACCCAGCATCTCCACCTTCACCTCCAACACCAGGCAGGCCTCACCCAGCATCTCCACCTTCACCTCCAACACCAGGCAGGCCTCACCCAGCATCGCCACCTTCACCTCCAACACCAGGCAGGCCTGACCCAGCATCTCCACCTTCACCTCCAACACCAGGCAGGCCTCACCCAGCATCTCCACCTTCTCCTTAAACATCAGGCAGGCCTCACCCAGCATCTCCACCTTCACCTCCAACACCAGGCAGGCCTCACCCAGCATCTCCACCTTCACCTCCAACCCCAGGCAGGCCTCACCCAGCATCACCACCTTCTCCTCCAACACCAGGCAGGCCTCACCCAGCATCTCCACCTCCAACACCAGGCAGGCCTCACCCAGCATCTCCACCTTCACCTCCAACACCAGACAGGCCTCACCCAGCATCTCCACCTTCACCTCCAACACCAGGCAGGCCTCACCCAGCATCTCCACCTTCACCTCCAACACCAGGCAAGCCTCACCCAGCATCTCCACCTTCACCTCCAACACCAGGCAGGCCTCACCCAGCATCTCCACCTTCACCTCCAACACCAGGCAGGCCTCACCCAGCATCTCCACCTTCTCCTTAAACATCAGGCAGGCCTCACCCAGCATCTCCACCTTCACCTCCAACACCAGGCAGGCCTCACCCAGCATCTCCACCTTCACCTCCAACACCAGGCAGGCCTCCCCCAGCATCGCCACCTTCACCTCCAACACCAGGCAGGCCTCACCCAGCATCTCCACCTTCACCTCCAACACCAGGCAGGCCTCACCCAGCATCTCCACCTTCACCTCCAATGACATAGTCCTATCGCTGAGGTAAAATGCCACCATTTCCACCTCTCAGATCATCGCAGCTTGCGACTCCAAACGCTTCTCTAACCATTCTAAAGTCCCGCGAAGAGCGGCTGCTGCTTCCTCATTCACCTTGGACCAGTCCCCTTGCACCTTGCCAATGGAGCCAGAACACCACCTTGATAAATTCCATCAACTACTCCACAGGCAGTGGGGTCGGTGATGATGATGTTCCACAGGCAGTGGGGTCAGTGATGATGATGTTCCACAGGCAGTGGGGTCGGTGATGATGATGATGTTCCACAGGCAGTGGGGTCGGTGATGATGATGTTCCACAGGCAGTGGGGTCGGTGATGATGATGATGTTCCACAGGCAGTGGGGTCGGTGATGATGATGTTCCACAGGCAGTGGGGTCGGTGATGATGATGATGTTCCACAGGCAGTGGGGTCGGTGATGATGATGATCCACAGGCAGTGGAGTCGGTGATGATGATGATGTTCCACAGGCAGTGGGGTCGGTGATGATGATGATGTTCCACAGGCAGTGGGGTCAGTGATGATGATGATGTTCCACAGGCAGTGGGGTCGGTGATGATGATGTTCCACAGGCAGTGGGGTCGGTGATGATGATGTTCCACAGGCAGTGGGGTCGGTGATGATGATGATGTTCCACAGGCAGTGGGGTCGGTGATGATGATGATGTTCCACAGGCAGTGGGGTCGGTGATGATGATGTTCCACAGGCAGTGGGGTCGGTGATGATGATGATGCTCCACAGGCAGTGGGGTCGGTGATGATGATGATGTTCCACAGGCAGTGGGGTCGGTGATGATGATGTTCCACAGGCAGTGGGGTCGGTGATGATGATGATGTTCCACAGGCAGTGGGGTCGGTGATGATGATGATGTTCCACAGGCAGTGGGGTCGGTGATGATGATGTTCCACAGGCAGTGGGGTCGGTGATGATGATGATGTTCCACAGGCAGTGGGGTCAGTGATGATGATGATGTTCCACAGGCAGTGGGGTCGGTGATGATGATGTTCCACAGGCAGTGGGGTCGGTGATGATGATGATGTTCCACAGGCAGTGGGGTCAGTGATGATGATGTTCCACAGGCAGTGGGGTCGGTGATGATGATGATGTTCCACAGGCAGTGGAGTCGGTGATGATGATGATGTTCCACAGGCAGTGGGGTTGGTGATGATGATGATGTTCCACAGGCAGTGGGGTCGGTGATGATGATGTTCCACAGGCAGTGGGGTCGGTGATGATGATGATGTTCCACAGGCAGTGGGGTCGGTGATGATGATGATGCTCCACAGGCAGTGGGGTCGGTGATGATGATGATGTTCCACAGGCAGTGGGGTCGGTGATGATGATGATGCTCCACAGGCAGTGGGGTCGGTGATGATGATGATGCTCCACAGGCAGTGGGGTTGGTGATGATGATGATGTTCCACAGGCAGTGGGGTCGGTGATGATGATGTTCCACAGGCAGTGGGGTCGGTGATGATGATGATGATGCTCCACAGGCAGTGGGGTCGGTGATGATGATGTTCCACAGGCAGTGGGGTCGGTGATGATGATGATGATGTTCCACAGGCAGTGGGGTCAGTGATGATGTTCCACAGGCAGTGGAGTCGGTGATGATGATGATGTTCCACAGGCAGTGAGGTCGGTGATGATGGTGATGTTCCACAGGCAGTGGGGTCGGTGATGATGATGTTCCACAGGCAGTGGAGTCGGTGATGATGATGCTCCACAGGCAGTGGGGTCGGTGATGATGATGATGATGTTCGACAGGCAGTGGGGTCGGTGATGATGATGATGTTCCACAGGCAGTGGGGTCGGTGATGATGATGCTCCACAGGCAGTGGAGTCGGTGATGATGATGTTCCACAGGCAGTGGGGTCGGTGATGATGATGATGCTCCACAGGCAGTGGGGTCGGTGATGATGATGATGCTCCACAGGCAGTGGGGTCGGTGATGATGGTGATGTTCCACAGGCAGTGGGGTCGATGATGATGATGTTCCACAGGCAGTGGGGTCGGTGATGATGATGTTCCACAGGCAGTGGAGTCGGTGATGATGATGCTCCACAGGCAGTGGGGTCGGTGATGATGATGATGATGTTCGACAGGCAGTGGGGTCGGTGATGATGATGATGTTCCACAGGCAGTGGGGTCGGTGATGATGATGTTCCACAGGCAGTGGGGTCAGTGATGATGATGATGTTCCACAGGCAGTGGGGTCGGTGATGATGATGATGTTCCACAGGCAGTGGGGTCGGTGATGATGATGTTCCACAGGCAGTGGGGTCGGTGATGATGATGATGTTCCACAGGCAGTGGGGTCGGTGATGATGATGCTCCACAGGCAGTGGGGTCGGTGATGATGATGTTCCACAGGCAGTGGGGTCGATGATGATGATGTTCCACAGGCAGTGGGGTCGGTGATGATGATGTTCCACAGGCAGTGGGGTCGGTGATGATGATGCTCCACAGGCAGTGGGGTCGGTGATGATGATGCTCCACAGGCAGTGGGGTCAGTGATGATGTTCCACAGGCAGTGGGGTCGGTGATGATGTTGATGCTCCACAGGCAGTGTGGTCGGTGATGATGATGCTCCACAGGCAGTGGGGTCGGTGATGATGATGATGTTCCACAGGCAGTGGGGTCGGTGATGATGATGATGTTCCACAGGCAGTGGGGTCGGTGATGATGATGATGTTCCACAGGCAGTGGGGTCGGTGATGATGATGATGTTCCACAGGCAGTGGGGTCGGTGATGATGATGATGTTCCACAGGCAGTGGGGTCGGTGATGATGATGATGTTCCACAGGCAGTGGGGTCGGTGATGATGATGATGCTCCACAGGCAGTGGGGTCGGTGATGATGATGATGTTCCACAGGCAGTGGGGTCGGTGATGATGATGATGATGTTCCACAGGCAGTGGGGTCGGTGATGATGATGCTCCACAGGCAGTGGGGTCGGTGATGATGATGATGCTCCACAGGCAGTGGGGTCGGTGATGTTGATGTTCCACAGGCAGTGGGGTCGGTGATGATGATGATGTTCCACAGGCAGTGGGGTCGGTGATGATGATGATGATGTTCCACAGGCAGTGGGGTCGGTGATGATGATGATGTTCCACAGGCAGTGGAGTCGGTGATGATGATGATGTTCCACAGGCAGTGGGGTCGGTGATGATGATGATGTTCCACAGGCAGTGGGGTCGGTGATGATGATGATGTTCCACAGGCAGTGGAGTCGGTGATGATGATGATGTTCCACAGGCAATGGGGTCGGTGATGATGATGATGTTCCACAGGCAGTGGGGTCGGTGATGATGATGTTCCACAGGCAGTGGGGTCGGTGATGATGATGATGTTCCACAGGCAGTGGGGTCGGTGATGATGATGATGTTCCACAGGCAATGGGGTCGGTGATGATGATGATGTTCCACAGGCAATGGGGTCGGTGATGATGATGATGTTCCACAGGCAGTGGGGTCGGTGATGATGATGATGTTCCACAGGCAGTGGGGTCGGTGATGATGATGATGTTCCACAGCCAGTGGGGTCGGTGATGATGATGATGTTCCACAGGCAGTGGAGTCGGTGATGATGATGATGTTCCACAGGCAATGGGGTCGGTGATGATGATGATGTTCCACAGGCAGTGGGGTCGGTGATGATGATGTTCCACAGGCAGTGGGGTCGGTGATGATGATGATGATGTTCCACAGGCAGTGGGGTCGGTGATGATGATGATGTTCCACAGGCAGTGGGGTCGGTGATGATGATGCTCCACAGGCAGTGGGGTCGGTGATGTTGGTGTTCCACAGGCAGTGGTGTCGGTGATGATGATGTTCCACAGGCAGTGGGGTCGGTGATGATGATGCTCCACAGGCAGTGGGGTCGGTGATGATGATGATGATGTTCCACAGGCAATGGGGTCGGTGATGATGATGTTCCACAGGCAGTGGGGTCGGTGATGATGATGCTCCACAGGCCGTGTGGGGGAGAAACCAACTCCCTCCAATTATTTTACCTTTTTTTACAAACAAATCACCCATTAACCGGGTAGAAAGGGATAAAACTGAAGCCTCCAAGCAGCAGCCACCTTTTGTGCGACTGATTAGCTTCATGACTGCCTTCGGACCTCGAATCAATGCCTTCTCTGACACAATGACACTATATCACAGTTCCCAAGTTTGCAATACAGTCAAAGACTATGTTACCCACATATTGGTCAGATATTTTCTAGAACAATCCAAAACAGACTTCCGGCGGCGGCCATGATGTGCGTGGTCGCACACAGGGTAGATCCTGCTCAAAGGCATAGAAAAGAACTCTTTTTTGATCCCAAATTTGGTGCAACTTCGACAGAAAGGTGGAGTTGAAGGTCGGACGAGTAGTTTCCCCCGGGAGTGGTATGTCCGCTGGTAACCAAACCCATCAGAAGGGGAAGCCCTGGCCAAGGAGCTGGAAGAGCAGCTATTGTGCAGCAGCCAGTGGGAGCATGGCGGAGAGGGAAGGTCCAGTGCAAGTATCAAAGCCCCAGATGGAACAGCTGACGGTTTCATCAGGAAGAGTTCTGCCAGCGGAGGAAGGAGATGCAGGAGGATCGAAGGCCATCAAAGGGGCTGTGGCTACCCTGAAGGACTCGATGGAGAGGGTGGAGAAATGTTTGGAGGCACAGGGGTCGCAGATCGAGAGACTGAGAGGGTGATGCCGGACAACAGCGATTGGGTGGTGGCATTGGAGGCGGACGTGGGGCTCTTAGGAGACCTTTGCAAGACGTTGAGAGCAAAGATGGAGGAGCAGGAAAATAGATTGAGAAGGTAGAATCTGCGGAAAGTGGGACTGCCTGAAGGAGTGGAATGTACGAGTGCCATGGGGTACGTTTCGAGGATGCTGGTGGGGCTGGTGGCGGAGGGGGTGATGGATAAGGCCCCTGAAGTGGACCGAGTGCGTAGGTTTCTGAGACAGAAGCCCAGAGCAGGGGAGCCGCCTCGGGCGGTGATTGGGAGGCTCCATAAGTTTGTGAAGAAGGAGAAGATCTTGCAATGGGTCCGGGCGAAGCTGTGAATGGGAGAACATTGGAGCGGAGCTGGCAAAATGGTGTGTGGGGTTCAACAAAGCCAAGGCGATGCTATATCGACGGTAGATCAGGTTTGGGGTGCTCTACTCAGCAAAATTATAGGTGAAGTATGAAGGCCGGGAATACTATTTTGAGAACCCAAAAGCGGCCGATGGCTTCATCGAGGAGCATAAACTGGGGGAGAACTGAACTGAACAATTCTGGGCAACTGAGGTCTGGCACTTTGAAATGATTGGGAACACAGGTAGAATTGGGGTGGGGAAATGGGGCGGGTTCTTTTCCTCTGATCTGGACGGGGTTTTTTTTCTTGTTTTTTATTTACTCTTGGGTTGACAAAGTGTAGCGGGATGAAAGGTTTATGCAGGGCTGGTTGTCACCATCCCCCCTCCTGCTGCCTGGGCCTGTGTTTTTCTTTCTGTTTGTTCTTGAGAGAGGTGACCTGTGGTTTGAGATGAGTCTGTTCCGATGGGGAGGGGGGTCAGCGGAGAGCCGACTTCACAGAACAGAGAGGTGAGGGAGGGGGAGTGGCCAGGGGCCTGTGGGAGTAAACTTTGGGCAGGAGTTGGCACGCTGACAGGTAATGTTGGTGACCGGAAGTGATGTGGGGGAGAAAGCCGAGAGAGGTGGCCCTGGGGGCGGAGGGTGATAGGGAGGGTGACACAACGAGGCGGGGAGGGAGAAGAAGCATAGTCAGGGGGAGGAGAAGGGGACCATCGTGGATGGCCCAGGTATAGGGGGGAATCAATGGGGCTCGGGCCAAAAGGGGAGGATGACGGACAGTAGAGGGGAATAGAAGCGTAGGCCCCGCCGGTCAGGCTGATAACGTGGAACGTTCGAGGGCTCAGTGGACCAGTTAAAAGATCTTGGGTTTTTGTGCTCCTTAGAGGAGCATGAAAGCGGAGGTGGTGTTTCTGCAGGAGACGCACCTCCGTGTGAAGGACCAGGTTAGGCTAAGGAAGGGGTGGGTGGGTCAGGTTTTCCACTCTGGGTTTGATTCAAAGTCTCGGAGGGTGGCAATTTTGATGAGTAAGAAAACAGGGTTTGTGAGCACGAAGGAAGTGAGGGACCCGGGTGGGAGATATGGGATTGTCCGTTGGGTATTAGAAGGGACGTCGGTGGTGTTGTTGAATGTGTATGCACCGAATTGGGGCGATGTGGGTTTTATAAGGGGGTTGCTGTCAGCAATCCCGGACTTGGCCGGGCACCAGTTGATTATGGGAGGCGATTTTGACTGCGTCCTAGAGCCGAGGGTGGATAGATCGAGCCCCAGGTCAATGGGTAGGATACGAATGGCAAAGGAGCTGGATGAGTTTATGGAAAAGACGGGTATGGTGGACCCATGGCACTTTACAAAGAACAAAGAAAAATACAGCATGGGAATAGGCCCTTCGGCCCTCCAAGCCTGTGCCGACCACGCTGCCTGTCTAAACTAAAATCTTTTGCCCCATCCTGGGTCCATATCCCTCTATTCCGATCCTATTCATGTATTTGTCAAGATGCCCCTTAAATGTCACTATCGTCCCTGCTTCCACACCTCCTCCGGCAGCGAGTTCCAGGCACCCACTACCCTCTGTGTAAAAAAACTTGCCACGTACATCTCCTCTAAACCTTGCCCCTCACACCTTAAACCTATGCCCCCTAGTATTTAAGATTCCAGGGGGAAAGGGAGTATTCCTTTTTCTCGCATGTCTATAGGGTGTATTCCAGAATTTACTTTCTTGCGGTGAGCCAGGAGATTTTTGTCGGGGTGGAGGGGGCAGAGTAAGCGGGGATAGTAATCTCGGACCATGCGCCCCATTGGCTGGAGATTCGGCTTAGATCGGGACGGGTGCAGAGGCCGGGGCAGAGGCTCAATTCGGGATTGTTGGCAGATAAAGGGTTTTGTGACAAAGTGCGGACTGAGATGAAAGGTTATGTGGAATTGAACCAGAATGAGGAGATGTCAGCGGCCACCCTTTTGGGAAGCGC